>NC_140040.1:11899580-12121633 GCF_963513975.1 Fringilla coelebs | reverse complement strand
GTTAGGGTTAGGTTTAGGGGGGTAGGGTTCTGAAAACTAAAAAGCCCAGAGCTCCAGGAACACTGCAGCTGCAAAAGGCATCCCAAGGCCATCGCAAAACTGCCACAACATGGCCTCTGCGATGGCTTTAATTGTGGCACCTGCCTTAACCCTAGGCTGATTTGCTGCCCGGCCTAGGGTTAGGGTTAGGGTTAGGTTTAGGGGGTAGGGTTCTGAAAACTAAAAAGCCCAGAGCTCCAGGAACACTGCAGCTGCAAAAGGCATCCCAAGGCCATCGCAAAACTGCCACAACATGGCCTCTGCGATGGCTTTAATTGTGGCACCTGCCTTAACCCTAGGCTGATTTGCTGCCCGGCCTAGGGTTAGGGTTAGGGTTAGTTAGGGGGTAGGGTTCTGAAAACTAAAAAGCCCAGAGCTCCAGGAACACTGCAGCTGCAAAAGGCATCCCAAGGCCATCGCAAAACTGCCACAACATGGCCTCTGCGATGGCTTTAATTGTGGCACCTGCCTTAACCCTAGGCTGATTTGCTGCCCGGCCTAGGGTTAGGGTTAGGGTTAGGGTGGTTAGGGGGTAGGGTTCTGAAAACTAAAAAGGCCCAGAGCTCCAGGGAACACTGCAGCTGCAAAAGGCATCCCAAGGCCATCGCAAAACTGCCACAACATGGCCTCTGCGATGGCTTTAATTGTGGCACCTGCCTTAACCCTAGGCTGATTTGCTGCCCGGCCTAGGGTTAGGGTTAGGTTTAGGGGGTAGGGTTCTGAAAACTAAAAAGCCCAGAGCTCCAGGAACACTGCAGCTGCAAAAGGCATCCCAAGGCCATCGCAAAACTGCCACAACATGGCCTCTGCGATGGCTTTAATTGTGGCACCTGCCTTAACCCTAGGCTGATTTGCTGCCCGGCCTAGGGGTTAGGGTTAGGGGGTTAGGGGTAGGTTCTGAAAACTAAAAAGCCCAGAGCTCCAGGAACACTGCAGCTGCAAAAGGCATCCCAAGGCCATCGCAAAACTGCCACAACATGGCCTCTGCGATGGCTTTAATTGTGGCACCTGCCTTAACCCTAGGCTGATTTGCTGCCCGGCCTAGGGTTAGGGTTAGGGTTAGGTTTAGGGGGTAGGGTTCTGAAAACTAAAAAGCCCAGAGCTCCAGGAACACTGCAGCTGCAAAAGGCATCCCAAGGCCATCGCAAAACTGCCACAACATGGCCTCTGCGATGGCTTTAATTGTGGCACCTGCCTTAACCCTAGGCTGATTTGCTGCCCGGCCTAGGGTTAGGGTTAGGGTTAGGTTAGGGGGTAGGGTTCTGAAAACTAAAAAGCCCAGAGCTCCAGGAACACTGCAGCTGCAAAAGGCATCCCAAGGCCATCGCAAAACTGCCACAACATGGCCTCTGCGATGGCTTTAATTGTGGCACCTGCCTTAACCCTAGGCTGATTTGCTGCCCGGCCTAGGGTTAGGGTTAGGGTTAGGTTTAGGGGTAGGGTTCTGAAAACTAAAAAGCCCAGAGCTCCAGGAACACTGCAGCTGCAAAAGGCATCCCAAGGCCATCGCAAAACTGCCACAACATGGCCTCTGCGATGGCTTTAATTGTGGCACCTGCCTTAACCCTAGGCTGATTTGCTGCCCGGCCTAGGGTTAGGGTTAGGGTTAGGGTTAGGTTTAGGGGGTAGGGTTCTGAAAACTAAAAAGCCCAGAGCTCCAGGAACACTGCAGCTGCAAAAGGCATCCCAAGGCCATCGCAAAACTGCCACAACATGGCCTCTGCGATGGCTTTAATTGTGGCACCTGCCTTAACCCTAGGCTGATTTGCTGCCCGGCCTAGGGTTAGGGTTAGGGTTAGGTAGGGGGTAGGGTTCTGAAAACTAAAAGCCCAGAGCTCCAGGAACACTGCAGCTGCAAAAGGCATCCCAAGGCCATCGCAAAACTGCCACAACATGGCCTCTGCGATGGCTTTAATTGTGGCACCTGCCTTAACCCTAGGCTGATTTGCTGCCCGGCCTAGGGTTAGGGTTAGGGTTAGGTTTAGGGGGTAGGGTTCTGAAAACTAAAAAGCCCAGAGCTCCAGGAACACTGCAGCTGCAAAAGGCATCCCAAGGCCATCGCAAAACTGCCACAACATGGCCTCTGCGATGGCTTTAATTGTGGCACCTGCCTTAACCCTAGGCTGATTTGCTGCCCGGGCCTAGGGTTAGGGTTAGGGTTAGGGTTAGGTTTAGGGGGTAGGGTTCTGAAAACTAAAAAGCCCAGAGCTCCAGGAACACTGCAGCTGCAAAAGGCATCCCAAGGCCATCGCAAAACTGCCACAACATGGCCTCTGCGATGGCTTTAATTGTGGCACCTGCCTTAACCCTAGGCTGATTTGCTGCCCGGCCTAGGGTTAGGGTTAGGGTTAGGTTTAGGGGGTAGGGTTCTGAAAACTAAAAAGCCCAGAGCTCCAGGAACACTGCAGCTGCAAAAGGCATCCCAAGGCCATCGCAAAACTGCCACAACATGGCCTCTGCGATGGCTTTAATTGTGGCACCTGCCTTAACCCTAGGCTGATTTGCTGCCCGGCCTAGGGTTAGGGTTAGGGTTAGGGTTAGGTTAGGGGGTAGGGTTCTGAAAACTAAAAAGCCCAGAGCTCCAGGAACACTGCAGCTGCAAAAGGCATCCCAAGGCCATCGCAAAACTGCCACAACATGGCCTCTGCGATGGCTTTAATTGTGGCACCTGCCTTAACCCTAGGCTGATTTGCTGCCCGGCCTAGGGTTAGGGTTAGGGTTAGGTTAGGGGGTAGGGTTCTGAAAACTAAAAAGCCCAGAGCTCCAGGAACACTGCAGCTGCAAAAGGCATCCCAAGGCCATCGCAAAACTGCCACAACATGGCCTCTGCGATGGCTTTAATTGTGGCACCTGCCTTAACCCTAGGCTGATTTGCTGCCCGGCCTAGGGTTAGGGTTAGGGTTAGGTTTAGGGGGTAGGGTTCTGAAAACTAAAAAGCCCAGAGCTCCAGGAACACTGCAGCTGCAAAAGGCATCCCAAGGCCATCGCAAAACTGCCACAACATGGCCTCTGCGATGGCTTTAATTGTGGCACCTGCCTTAACCCTAGGCTGATTTGCTGCCCGGCCTAGGGTTAGGGTTAGGGTTAGGTTTAGGGGGTAGGGTTCTGAAAACTAAAAAGCCCAGAGCTCCAGGGAACACTGCAGCTGCAAAAGGCATCCCAAGGCCATCGCAAAACTGCCACAACATGGCCTCTGCGATGGCTTTAATTGTGGCACCTGCCTTAACCCTAGGCTGATTTGCTGCCCGGCCTAGGGTTAGGGTTAGGGTTAGGTTTAGGGGGTAGGGTTCTGAAAACTAAAAAGCCCAGAGCTCCAGGAACACTGCAGCTGCAAAAGGCATCCCAAGGCCATCGCAAAACTGCCACAACATGGCCTCTGCGATGGCTTTAATTGTGGCACCTGCCTTAACCCTAGGCTGATTTGCTGCCCGGCCTAGGGTTAGGGTTAGGGTTAGGTTTAGGGGGTAGGGTTCTGAAAACTAAAAGCCCAGAGCTCCAGGAACACTGCAGCTGCAAAAGGCATCCCAAGGCCATCGCAAAACTGCCACAACATGGCCTCTGCGATGGCTTTAATTGTGGCACCTGCCTTAACCCTAGGCTGATTTGCTGCCCGGCCTAGGGTTAGGGTTAGGGGTTAGGGGGTAGGGTTCTGAAAACTAAAAAGCCCAGAGCTCCAGGAACACTGCAGCTGCAAAAGGCATCCCAAGGCCATCGCAAAACTGCCACAACATGGCCTCTGCGATGGCTTTAATTGTGGCACCTGCCTTAACCCTAGGCTGATTTGCTGCCCGGCCTAGGGTTAGGGTTAGGGTTAGGTTTAGGGGGTAGGGTTCTGAAAACTAAAAAGCCCAGAGCTCCAGGAACACTGCAGCTGCAAAAGGCATCCCAAGGCCATCGCAAAACTGCCACAACATGGCCTCTGCGATGGCTTTAATTGTGGCACCTGCCTTAACCCTAGGCTGATTTGCTGCCCGGCCTAGGGTTAGGGTTAGGGTTAGGTTTAGGGGGTAGGGTTCTGAAAACTAAAAAGCCCAGAGCTCCAGGAACACTGCAGCTGCAAAAGGCATCCCAAGGCCATCGCAAAACTGCCACAACATGGCCTCTGCGATGGCTTTAATTGTGGCACCTGCCTTAACCCTAGGCTGATTTGCTGCCCGGCCTAGGGTTAGGGTTAGGGTTAGGTTTAGGGGGTAGGGTTCTGAAAACTAAAAAGCCCAGAGCTCCAGGAACACTGCAGCTGCAAAAGGCATCCCAAGGCCATCGCAAAACTGCCACAACATGGCCTCTGCG
Source organism: Fringilla coelebs (assembly GCF_963513975.1). NCBI lineage: Eukaryota > Metazoa > Chordata > Aves > Passeriformes > Fringillidae > Fringilla > Fringilla coelebs. The sequence goes on along the minus strand of NC_140040.1, from coordinate 12,117,304 downwards.
ATGGCTTTAATTGTGGCACCTGCCTTAACCCTAGGCTGATTTGCTGCCCGGCCTAGGGTTAGGGTTAGGGTTAGGTTTAGGGGGTAGGGTTCTGAAAACTAAAAAGCCCAGAGCTCCAGGAACACTGCAGCTGCAAAAGGCATCCCAAGGCCATCGCAAAACTGCCACAACATGGCCTCTGCGATGCCTTTAATTGTGGCACCTGCCTTAACCCTAGGCTGATTTGCTGCCCGGCCTAGGGTTAGGGTTAGGGTTAGGGTTAGGGGGTAGGGTTCTGAAAACTAAAAAGCCCAGAGCTCCAGGAACACTGCAGCTGCAAAAGGCATCCCAAGGCCATCGCAAAACTGCCACAACATGGCCTCTGCGATGGCTTTAATTGTGGCACCTGCCTTAACCCTAGGCTGATTTGCTGCCCGGCCTAGGGTTAGGGTTAGGGTTAGGGTTAGGTTTAGGGGGTAGGGTTCTGAAAACTAAAAAGGCCCAGAGCACAGGGAACACTGCAGCTGCAAAAGGCATCCCAAGGCCATCGCAAAACTGCCACAACATGGCCTCTGCGATGGCTTTAATTGTGGCACCTTGCCTTAACCCTAGGCTGATTTGCTGCCCGGCCTAGGGTTAGGGTTAGGGTTAGGTTTAGGGGGTAGGGTTCTGAAAACTAAAAAGCCCAGAGCTCCAGGAACACTGCAGCTGCAAAAGGCATCCCAAGGCCATCGCAAAACTGCCACAACATGGCCTCTGCGATGGCTTTAATTGTGGCACCTGCCTTAACCCTAGGCTGATTTGCTGCCCGGCCTAGGGTTAGGGTTAGGGTTAGGGTTAGTTTAGGGGTAGGGTTCTGAAAACTAAAAAGCCCAGAGCTCCAGGAACACTGCAGCTGCAAAAGGCATCCCAAGGCCATCGCAAAACTGCCACAACATGGCCTCTGCGATGGCTTTAATTGTGGCACCTGCCTTAACCCTAGGCTGATTTGCTGCCCGGCCTAGGGTTAGGGTTAGGGTTAGGGTTAGGTTTAGGGGGTAGGGTTCTGAAAACTAAAAAGCCCAGAGCTCCAGGAACACTGCAGCTGCAAAAGGCATCCCAAGGCCATCGCAAAACTGCCACAACATGGCCTCTGCGATGGCTTTAATTGTGGCACCTGCCTTAACCCTAGGCTGATTTGCTGCCCGGCCTAGGGTTAGGGTTAGGGTTAGGTTTAGGGGGTAGGGTTCTGAAAACTAAAAAGCCCAGAGCTCCAGGAACACTGCAGCTGCAAAAGGCATCCCAAGGCCATCGCAAAACTGCCACAACATGGCCTCTGCGATGGCTTTAATTGTGGCACCTGCCTTAACCCTAGGCTGATTTGCTGCCCGGCCTAGGGTTAGGGTTAGGGTTAGGTTTAGGGGGTAGGGTTCTGAAAACTAAAAAGCCCAGAGCTCCAGGAACACTGCAGCTGCAAAAGGCATCCCAAGGCCATCGCAAAACTGCCACAACATGGCCTCTGCGATGCCTTTAATTGTGGCACCTGCCTTAACCCTAGGCTGATTTGCTGCCCGGCCTAGGGTTAGGGTTAGGGTTAGGTTTAGGGGGTAGGGTTCTGAAAACTAAAAAGGCCCAGAGCTCAGGAACACTGCAGCTGCAAAAGGCATCCCAAGGCCATCGCAAAACTGCCACAACATGGCCTCTGCGATGGCTTTAATTGTGGCACCTGCCTTAACCCTAGGCTGATTTGCTGCCCGGCCTAGGGTTAGGGTTAGGGTTAGGTTTAGGGGGTAGGGTTCTGAAAACTAAAAGCCCAGAGCTCCAGGAACACTGCAGCTGCAAAAGGCATCCCAAGGCCATCGCAAAACTGCCACAACATGGCCTCTGCGATGGCTTTAATTGTGGCACTTGCCTTAACCCTAGGCTGATTTGCTGCCCGGCCTAGGGTTAGGGTTAGGGTTAGGTTAGGGGGTAGGGTTCTGAAAACTAAAAAGCCCAGAGCTCCAGGAACACTGCAGCTGCAAAAGGCATCCCAAGGCCATCGCAAAACTGCCACAACATGGCCTCTGCGATGGCTTTAATTGTGGCACCTGCCTTAACCCTAGGCTGATTTGCTGCCCGGCCTAGGGTTAGGGTTAGGGTTAGGTTTAGGGGGTAGGGTTCTGAAAACTAAAAAGCCCAGAGCTCCAGGAACACTGCAGCTGCAAAAGGCATCCCAAGGCCATCGCAAAACTGCCACAACATGGCCTCTGCGATGGCTTTAATTGTGGCACCTGCCTTAACCCTAGGCTGATTTGCTGCCCGGCCTAGGGTTAGGGTTAGGGTTAGGTTTAGGGGGTAGGGTTCTGAAAACTAAAAAGCCCAGAGCTCCAGGAACACTGCAGCTGCAAAAGGCATCCCAAGGCCATCGCAAAACTGCCACAACATGGCCTCTGCGATGGCTTTAATTGTGGCACCTGCCTTAACCCTAGGCTGATTTGCTGCCCGGCCTAGGGTTAGGGTTAGGGTTAGGTTTAGGGGGTAGGGTTCTGAAAACTAAAAAGCCCAGAGCTCCAGGAACACTGCAGCTGCAAAAGGCATCCCAAGGCCATCGCAAAACTGCCACAACATGGCCTCTGCGATGGCTTTAATTGTGGCACCTGCCTTAACCCTAGGCTGATTTGCTGCCCGGCCTAGGGTTAGGGTTAGGGTTAGGTTTAGGGGGTAGGGTTCTGAAAACTAAAAAGCCCAGAGCTCCAGGAACACTGCAGCTGCAAAAGGCATCCCAAGGCCATCGCAAAACTGCCACAACATGGCCTCTGCGATGGCTTTAATTGTGGCACCTGCCTTAACCCTAGGCTGATTTGCTGCCCGGCCTAGGGTTAGGGTTAGGGTTAGGGTTAGGTTTAGGGGGTAGGGTTCTGAAAACTAAAAAGCCCAGAGCTCCAGGAACACTGCAGCTGCAAAAGGCATCCCAAGGCCATCGCAAAACTGCCACAACATGGCCTCTGCGATGGCTTTAATTGTGGCACCTGCCTTAACCCTAGGCTGATTTGCTGCCCGGCCTAGGGTTAGGGTTAGGGTTAGGGTTAGGGTTAGGGGGTAGGGTTCTGAAAACTAAAAGGCCCAGAGCTCCAGGAACACTGCAGCTGCAAAAGGCATCCCAAGGCCATCGCAAAACTGCCACAACATGGCCTCTGCGATGGCTTTAATTGTGGCACCTGCCTTAACCCTAGGCTGATTTGCTGCCCGGCCTAGGGTTAGGGTTAGGGTTAGGTTTAGGGGGTAGGGTTCTGAAAACTAAAAAGCCCAGAGCTCCAGGAACACTGCAGCTGCAAAAGGCATCCCAAGGCCATCGCAAAACTGCCACAACATGGCCTCTGCGATGGCTTTAATTGTGGCACCTGCCTTAACCCTAGGCTGATTTGCTGCCCGGCCTAGGGTTAGGGTTAGGGTTAGGGTTAGGTTTAGGGGTAGGGTTCTGAAAACTAAAAAGCCAGAGCTCCAGGAACACTGCAGCTGCAAAAGGCATCCCAAGGCCATCGCAAAACTGCCACAACATGGCCTCTGCGATGGCTTTAATTGTGGCACCTGCCTTAACCCTAGGCTGATTTGCTGCCCGGCCTAGGGTTAGGGTTAGGGTTAGGTTAGGGGGTAGGGTTCTGAAAACTAAAAAGCCCAGAGCTCCAGGAACACTGCAGCTGCAAAAGGCATCCCAAGGCCATCGCAAAACTGCCACAACATGGCCTCTGCGATGGCTTTAATTGTGGCACCTGCCTTAACCCTAGGCTGATTTGCTGCCCGGCCTAGGGTTAGGGTTAGGGTTAGGTTTAGGGGGGTAGGGTTCTGAAAACTAAAAAGCCCAGAGCTCCAGGAACACTGCAGCTGCAAAAGGCATCCCAAGGCCATCGCAAAACTGCCACAACATGGCCTCTGCGATGGCTTTAATTGTGGCACCTGCCTTAACCCTAGGCTGATTTGCTGCCCGGCCTAGGGTTAGGGTTAGGGTTAGGGTTAGGTTAGGGGGTAGGGTTCTGAAAACTAAAAAGCCCAGAGCTCCAGGAACACTGCAGCTGCAAAAGGCATCCCAAGGCCATCGCAAAACTGCCACAACATGGCCTCTGCGATGGCTTTAATTGTGGCACCTGCCTTAACCCTAGGCTGATTTGCTGCCCGGCCTAGGGTTAGGGTTAGGGTTAGGTTTAGGGGGTAGGGTTCTGAAAACTAAAAGCCCAGAGCTCAGGGAACACTGCAGCTGCAAAAGGCATCCCAAGGCCATCGCAAAACTGCCACAACATGGCCTCTGCGATGGCTTTAATTGTGGCACCTGCCTTAACCCTAGGCTGATTTGCTGCCCGCCTAGGGTTAGGGTTAGGGTTAGGTTTAGGGGGTAGGGTTCTGAAAACTAAAAAGCCCAGAGCTCCAGGAACACTGCAGCTGCAAAAGGCATCCCAAGGCCATCGCAAAACTGCCACAACATGGCCTCTGCGATGGCTTTAATTGTGGCACCTGCCTTAACCCTAGGCTGATTTGCTGCCCGGCCTAGGGTTAGGGTTAGGGTTAGGTTTAGGGGGTAGGGTTCTGAAAACTAAAAAGCCCAGAGCTCCAGGAACACTGCAGCTGCAAAAGGCATCCCAAGGCCATCGCAAAACTGCCACAACATGGCCTCTGCGATGGCTTTAATTGTGGCACCTGCCTTAACCCTAGGCTGATTTGCTGCCCGGCCTAGGGTTAGGGTTAGGGTTAGGGTTAGGTTTAGGGGGTAGGGTTCTGAAAACTAAAAGCCCAGAGCACAGGAACACTGCAGCTGCAAAAGGCATCCCAAGGCCATCGCAAAACTGCCACAACATGGCCTCTGCGATGGCTTTAATTGTGGCACCTGCCTTAACCCTAGGCTGATTTGCTGCCCGGCCTAGGGTTAGGGTTAGGGTTAGGTTAGGGGGTAGGGTTCTGAAAACTAAAAAGCCCAGAGCTCCAGGAACACTGCAGCTGCAAAAGGCATCCCAAGGCCATCGCAAAACTGCCACAACATGGCCTCTGCGATGGCTTTAATTGTGGCACCTGCCTTAACCCTAGGCTGATTTGCTGCCCGGCCTAGGGTTAGGGTTAGGGTTAGGGTTAGGTTTAGGGGTAGGGTTCTGAAAACTAAAAAGCCCAGAGCTCCAGGAACACTGCAGCTGCAAAAGGCATCCCAAGGCCATCGCAAAACTGCCACAACATGGCCTCTGCGATGGCTTTAATTGTGGCACCTGCCTTAACCCTAGGCTGATTTGCTGCCCGGCCTAGGGTTAGGGTTAGGGTTAGGTAGGTTAGGGGGTAGGGTTCTGAAAACTAAAAAGCCCAGAGCTCCAGGAACACTGCAGCTGCAAAAGGCATCCCAAGGCCATCGCAAAACTGCCACAACATGGCCTCTGCGATGGCTTTAATTGTGGCACCTGCCTTAACCCTAGGCTGATTTGCTGCCCGGCCTAGGGTTAGGGTTAGGGTTAGGTTAGGGGGTAGGGTTCTGAAAACTAAAAAGCCCAGAGCTCCAGGAACACTGCAGCTGCAAAAGGCATCCCAAGGCCATCGCAAAACTGCCACAACATGGCCTCTGCGATGGCTTTAATTGTGGCACCTGCCTTAACCCTAGGCTGATTTGCTGCCCGGCCTAGGGTTAGGGTTAGGGTTAGGGTTAGGTTTAGGGGGTAGGGTTCTGAAAACTAAAAAGGCCCAGAGCTCCAGGGAACACTGCAGCTGCAAAAGGCATCCCAAGGCCATCGCAAAACTGCCACAACATGGCCTCTGCGATGGCTTTAATTGTGGCACCTGCCTTAACCCTAGGCTGATTTGCTGCCCGGCCTAGGGTTAGGGTTAGGTTAGGTTAGGGGGTAGGGTTCTGAAAACTAAAAAGCCCAGAGCTCCAGGAACACTGCAGCTGCAAAAGGCATCCCAAGGCCATCGCAAAACTGCCACAACATGGCCTCTGCGATGGCTTTAATTGTGGCACCTGCCTTAACCCTAGGCTGATTTGCTGCCCGGCCTAGGGTTAGGGTTAGGGTTAGGTTTAGGGGGTAGGGTTCTGAAAACTAAAAAGCCCAGAGCTCCAGGAACACTGCAGCTGCAAAAGGCATCCCAAGGCCATCGCAAAACTGCCACAACATGGCCTCTGCGATGGCTTTAATTGTGGCACCTGCCTTAACCCTAGGCTGATTTGCTGCCCGGCCTAGGGTTAGGGTTAGGGTTAGGTTTAGGGGGTAGGGTTCTGAAAACTAAAAAGCCCAGAGCTCCAGGAACACTGCAGCTGCAAAAGGCATCCCAAGGCCATCGCAAAACTGCCACAACATGGCCTCTGCGATGGCTTTAATTGTGGCACCTGCCTTAACCCTAGGCTGATTTGCTGCCCGGCCTAGGGTTAGGGTTAGGGTTAGGTTTAGGGGGTAGGGTTCTGAAAACTAAAAAGCCCAGAGCTCCAGGAACACTGCAGCTGCAAAAGGCATCCCAAGGCCATCGCAAAACTGCCACAACATGGCCTCTGCGATGCTTTAATTGTGGCACCTGCCTTAACCCTAGGCTGATTTGCTGCCCGGCCTAGGGTTAGGGTTAGGGTTAGGTTTAGGGGGTAGGGTTCTGAAAACTAAAAGCCCAGAGCTCCAGGAACACTGCAGCTGCAAAAGGCATCCCAAGGCCATCGCAAAACTGCCACAACATGGCCTCTGCGATGGCTTTAATTGTGGCACCTGCCTTAACCCTAGGCTGATTTGCTGCCCGGCCTAGGGTTAGGGTTAGGGTTAGGTTTAGGGGGTAGGGTTCTGAAAACTAAAAAGCCCAGAGCTCCAGGAACACTGCAGCTGCAAAAGGCATCCCAAGGCCATCGCAAAACTGCCACAACATGGCCTCTGCGATGGCTTTAATTGTGGCACCTGCCTTAACCCTAGGCTGATTTGCTGCCCGGCCTAGGGTTAGGGTTAGGGTTAGGTTTAGGGGGTAGGGTTCTGAAAACTAAAAAGCCCAGAGCTCCAGGAACACTGCAGCTGCAAAAGGCATCCCAAGGCCATCGCAAAACTGCCACAACATGGCCTCTGCGATGGCTTTAATTGTGGCACCTGCCTTAACCCTAGGCTGATTTGCTGCCCGGCCTAGGGTTAGGGTTAGGGTTAGGTTTAGGGGGTAGGGTTCTGAAAACTAAAAGGCCCAGAGCTCAGGAACACTGCAGCTGCAAAAGGCATCCCAAGGCCATCGCAAAACTGCCACAACATGGCCTCTGCGATGGCTTTAATTGTGGCACCTGCCTTAACCCTAGGCTGATTTGCTGCCCGGCCTAGGGTTAGGGTTAGGGTTAGGTTTAGGGGGTAGGGTTCTGAAAACTAAAAAGCCCAGAGCTCCAGGAACACTGCAGCTGCAAAAGGCATCCCAAGGCCATCGCAAAACTGCCACAACATGGCCTCTGCGATGGCTTTAATTGTGGCACCTGCCTTAACCCTAGGCTGATTTGCTGCCCGGCCTAGGGTTAGGGTTAGGGTTAGGTTAGGGGGTAGGGTTCTGAAAACTAAAAAGCCCAGAGCTCCAGGAACACTGCAGCTGCAAAAGGCATCCCAAGGCCATCGCAAAACTGCCACAACATGGCCTCTGCGATGGCTTTAATTGTGGCACCTGCCTTAACCCTAGGCTGATTTGCTGCCCGGCCTAGGGTTAGGGTTAGGGTTAGGTTTAGGGGGTAGGGTTCTGAAAACTAAAAAGCCCAGAGCTCCAGGAACACTGCAGCTGCAAAAGGCATCCCAAGGCCATCGCAAAACTGCCACAACATGGCCTCTGCGATGGCTTTAATTGTGGCACCTGCCTTAACCCTAGGCTGATTTGCTGCCCGGCCTAGGGTTAGGGTTAGGGTTAGGGTTAGGTTTAGGGGGTAGGGTTCTGAAAACTAAAAAGCCCAGAGCTCCAGGAACACTGCAGCTGCAAAAGGCATCCCAAGGCCATCGCAAAACTGCCACAACATGGCCTCTGCGATGGCTTTAATTGTGGCACCTGCCTTAACCCTAGGCTGATTTGCTGCCCGGCCTAGGGTTAGGGTTAGGGTTAGGTTTAGGGGGTAGGGTTCTGAAAACTAAAAAGCCCAGAGCTCCAGGAACACTGCAGCTGCAAAAGGCATCCCAAGGCCATCGCAAAACTGCCACAACATGGCCTCTGCGATGGCTTTAATTGTGGCACCTGCCTTAACCCTAGGCTGATTTGCTGCCCGGCCTAGGGTTAGGGTTAGGGTTAGGTTTAGGGGGTAGGGTTCTGAAAACTAAAAAGCCCAGAGCTCCAGGAACACTGCAGCTGCAAAAGGCATCCCAAGGCCATCGCAAAACTGCCACAACATGGCCTCTGCGATGGCTTTAATTGTGGCACCTGCCTTAACCCTAGGCTGATTTGCTGCCCAGCCTAGGGTTAGGGTTAGGGTTAGGGTAGGTTTAGGGGGTAGGGTTCTGAAAACTAAAAAGCCCAGAGCTCCAGGAACACTGCAGCTGCAAAAGGCATCCCAAGGCCATCGCAAAACTGCCACAACATGGCCTCTGCGATGGCTTTAATTGTGGCACCTGCCTTAACCCTAGGCTGATTTGCTGCCCGGCCTAGGGTTAGGGTTAGGGTTAGGGTTAGGGTTAGGTTTAGGGGGTAGGGTTCTGAAAACTAAAAGGCCCAGAGCACAGGGAACACTGCAGCTGCAAAGGCATCCCAAGGCCATCGCAAAACTGCCACAACATGGCCTCTGCGATGGCTTTAATTGTGGCACCTGCCTTAACCCTAGGCTGATTTGCTGCCCAGCCTAGGGTTAGGGTTAGGGTTAGATTTAGGGGGTAGGGTTCTGAAAACTAAAAAGCCCAGAGCTCCAGGAACACTGCAGCTGCAAAAGGCATCCCAAGGCCATCGCAAAACTGCCACAACATGGCCTCTGCGATGGCTTTAATTGTGGCACCTGCCTTAACCCTAGGCTGATTTGCTGCCCGGCCTAGGGTTAGGGTTAGGGTTAGGGGGTAGGGTTCTGAAAACTAAAAAGCCCAGAGCTCCAGGAACACTGCAGCTGCAAAAGGCATCCCAAGGCCATCGCAAAACTGCCACAACATGGCCTCTGCGATGCCTTTAATTGTGGCACCTGCCTTAACCCTAGGCTGATTTGCTGCCCGGCCTAGGGTTAGGGTTAGGGTTAGGGTTAGGTTTAGGGGGTAGGGTTATGAAAACTAAAAGGCCCAGAGCACAGGGAACACTGCAGCTGCAAAAGGCATCCCAAGGCCATCGCAAAACTGCCACAACATGGCCTCTGCGATGGCTTTAATTGTGGCACTTACCTTAACCCTAGGCTGATTTGCTGCCCGGCCTAGGGTTAGGGTTAGGGTTAGGGGGTAGGGTTCTGAAAACTAAAAAGCCCAGAGCTCCAGGAACACTGCAGCTGCAAAAGGCATCCCAAGGCCATCGCAAAACTGCCACAACATGGCCTCTGCGATGGCTTTAATTGTGGCACCTGCCTTAACCCTAGGCTGATTTGCTGCCCGGCCTAGGGTTAGGGTTAGGGTTAGGTTTAGGGGGTAGGGTTCTGAAAACTAAAAAGCCCAGAGCTCCAGGAACACTGCAGCTGCAAAAGGCATCCCAAGGCCATCGCAAAACTGCCACAACATGGCCTCTGCGATGGCTTTAATTGTGGCACCTGCCTTAACCCTAGGCTGATTTGCTGCCCGGCCTAGGGTTAGGGTTAGGTTTAGGGGGTAGGGTTCTGAAAACTAAAAAGCCCAGAGCTCCAGGAACACTGCAGCTGCAAAAGGCATCCCAAGGCCATCGCAAAACTGCCACAACATGGCCTCTGCGATGGCTTTAATTGTGGCACCTGCCTTAACCCTAGGCTGATTTGCTGCCCGGCCTAGGGTTAGGGTTAGGGTTAGGTTTAGGGGGTAGGGTTCTGAAAACTAAAAAGCCCAGAGCTCCAGGAACACTGCAGCTGCAAAAGGCATCCCAAGGCCATCGCAAAACTGCCACAACATGGCCTCTGCGATGGCTTTAATTGTGGCACCTGCCTTAACCCTAGGCTGATTTGCTGCCCGGCCTAGGGTTAGGGTTAGGGTTAGGTTAGGGGGTAGGGTTCTGAAAACTAAAAAGCCCAGCGCTCCAGGAACACTGCAGCTGCAAAAGGCATCCCAAGGCCATCGCAAAACTGCCACAACATGGCCTCTGCGATGGCTTTAATTGTGGCACCTGCCTTAACCCTAGGCTGATTTGCTGCCCGGCCTAGGGTTAGGGTTAGGGTTAGGTTTAGGGGATAGGGTTCTGAAAACTAAAAAGCCCAGAGCTCCAGGAACACTGCAGCTGCAAAAGGCATCCCAAGGCCATCGCAAAACTGCCACAACATGGCCTCTGCGATGCCTTTAATTGTGGCACCTGCCTTAACCTAGGCTGATTTGCTGCCCGGCCTAGGGTTAGGGTTAGGGTTAGGTTTAGGGGGTAGGGTTCTGAAAACTAAAAGGCCCAGAGCACAGGGAACACTGCAGCTGCAAAAGGCATCCCAAGGCCATCGCAAAACTGCCACAACATGGCCTCTGCGATGGCTTTAATTGTGGCACCTGCCTTAACCCTAGGCTGATTTGCTGCCCGGCCTAGGGGTTAGGGTTAGGTTAGAGGGGGTAGGGTTCTGAAAACTAAAAAGCCCAGAGCTCCAGGAACACTGCAGCTGCAAAAGGCATCCCAAGGCTATCGCAAAACTGCCACAACATGGCCTCTGCGATGGCTTTAATTGTGGCACCTGCCTTAACCCTAGGCTGATTTGCTGCCCGGCCTAGGGTTAGGGTTAGGGTTAGGTTTAGGGGGTAGGGTTCTGAAAACTAAAAAGCCCAGAGCTCCAGGAACACTGCAGCTGCAAAAGGCATCCCAAGGCCATCGCAAAACTGCCACAACATGGCCTCTGCGATGGCTTTAATTGTGGCACCTGCCTTAACCCTAGGCTGATTTGCTGCCCGGCCTAGGGTTAGGGTTAGGGTTAGGTTTAGGGGGTAGGGTTCTGAAAACTAAAAAGCCCAGAGCTCCAGGAACACTGCAGCTGCAAAAGGCATCCCAAGGCCATCGCAAAACTGCCACAACATGGCCTCTGCGATGGCTTTAATTGTGGCACCTGCCTTAACCCTAGGCTGATTTGCTGCCCGGCCTAGGGTTAGGGTTAGGGTTAGGGTTAGGTTTAGGGGGTAGGGTTCTGAAAACTAAAAAGCCCAGAGCTCCAGGAACACTGCAGCTGCAAAAGGCATCCCAAGGCCATCGCAAAACTGCCACAACATGGCCTCTGCGATGGCTTTAATTGTGGCACCTGCCTTAACCCTAGGCTGATTTGCTGCCCGGCCTAGGGTTAGGGTTAGGGTTAGGTTTAGGGGGTAGGGTTCTGAAAACTAAAAAGCCCAGAGCTCCAGGAACACTGCAGCTGCAAAAGGCATCCCAAGGCCATCGCAAAACTGCCACAACATGGCCTCTGCGATGGCTTTAATTGTGGCACCTGCCTTAACCCTAGGCTGATTTGCTGCCCGGCCTAGGGTTAGGGTTAGGGTTAGGGTTAGGTTTAGGGGGTAGGGTTCTGAAAACTAAAAAGCCCAGAGCTCCAGGAACACTGCAGCTGCAAAAGGCATCCCAAGGCCATCGCAAAACTGCCACAACATGGCCTCTGCGATGGCTTTAATTGTGGCACCTGCCTTAACCCTAGGCTGATTTGCTGCCCGGCCTAGGGTTAGGGTTAGGGTTAGGGTTAGGTTTAGGGGGTAGGGTTCTGAAAACTAAAAAGCCCAGAGCTCCAGGAACACTGCAGCTGCAAAAGGCATCCCAAGGCCATCGCAAAACTGCCACAACATGGCCTCTGCGATGGCTTTAATTGTGGCACCTGCCTTAACCCTAGGCTGATTTGCTGCCCGGCCTAGGGTTAGGGTTAGGGTTAGGTTAAGGGGGTAGGGTTCTGAAAACTAAAAAGCCCAGAGCTCCAGGAACACTGCAGCTGCAAAAGGCATCCCAAGGCCATCGCAAAACTGCCACAACATGGCCTCTGCGATGGCTTTAATTGTGGCACCTGCCTTAACCCTAGGCTGATTTGCTGCCCGGCCTAGGGTTAGGGTTAGGGTTAGGTTTAGGGGGTAGGGTTCTGAAAACTAAAAAGCCCAGAGCTCCAGGAACACTGCAGCTGCAAAAGGCATCCCAAGGCCATCGCAAAACTGCCACAACATGGCCTCTGCGATGGCTTTAATTGTGGCACCTGCCTTAACCCTAGGCTGATTTGCTGCCCGGCCTAGGGTTAGGGTTAGGGTTAGGTTTAGGGGGTAGGGTTCTGAAAACTAAAAAGCCCAGAGCTCCAGGAACACTGCAGCTGCAAAAGGCATCCCAAGGCCATCGCAAAACTGCCACAACATGGCCTCTGCGATGGCTTTAATTGTGGCACCTGCCTTAACCCTAGGCTGATTTGCTGCCCAGCCTAGGGTTAGGGTTAGGGTTAGGGTTAGGTTTAGGGGGTAGGGTTCTGAAACTAAAAAGCCCAGAGCTCCAGGAACACTGCAGCTGCAAAAGGCATCCCAAGGCCATCGCAAAACTACCACAACACGGCCTCTCGCGATGCCTTTAATTGTGGCACCTGCCTTAACCCTAGGCTGATTTGCTGCCCGGCCTAGGGTTAGGGTTAGGGTTAGGGGGTAGGGTTCTGAAAACTAAAAAGCCCAGAGCTCCAGGAACACTGCAGCTGCAAAAGGCATCCCAAGGCCATCGCAAAACTGCCACAACATGGCCTCTGTGATGGCTTTAAATGTGGCACCTGCCTTAACCCTAGGCTGATTTGCTGCCCGGCCTAGGGTTAGGGTTAGGGTTAGGTTTAGGGGGTAGGGTTCTGAAAACTAAAAAGCCCAGAGCTCCAGGAACACTGCAGCTGCAAAAGGCATCCCAAGGCCATCGCAAAACTGCCACAACATGGCCTCTGCGATGGCTTTAATTGTGGCACCTGCCTTAACCCTAGGCTGATTTGCTGCCCGGCCTAGGGTTAGGGTTAGGGTTAGGGTTAGGTTTAGGGGGTAGGGTTCTGAAAACTAAAAAGCCCAGAGCTCCAGGAACACTGCAGCTGCAAAAGGCATCCCAAGGCCATCGCAAAACTGCCACAACATGGCCTCTGCGATGCCTTTAATTGTGGCACCTGCCTTAACCCTAGGCTGATTTGCTGCCCGGCCTAGGGTTAGGGTTAGGGTTAGGTTTAGGGGGTAGGGTTCTGAAAACTAAAAAGCCCAGAGCTCCAGGAACACTGCAGCTGCAAAAGGCATCCCAAGGCCATCGCAAAACTGCCACAACATGGCCTCTGCGATGGCTTTAATTGTGGCACCTGCCTTAACCCTAGGCTGATTTGCTGCCCGGCCTAGGGTTAGGGTTAGGGTTAGGTTTAGGGGGTAGGGTTCTGAAAACTAAAAAGCCCAGAGCTCCAGGAACACTGCAGCTGCAAAAGGCATCCCAAGGCCATCGCAAAACTGCCACAACATGGCCTCTGCGATGGCTTTAATTGTGGCACCTGCCTTAACCCTAGGCTGATTTGCTGCCCGGCCTAGGGTTAGGGTTAGGGTTAGGTTTAGGGGGTAGGGTTCTGAAAACTAAAAAGCCCAGAGCTCCAGGAACACTGCAGCTGCAAAAGGCATCCCAAGGCCATCGCAAAACTGCCACAACATGGCCTCTGCGATGGCTTTAATTGTGGCACCTGCCTTAACCCTAGGCTGATTTGCTGCCCGGCCTAGGGTTAGGGTTAGGTTTAGGGGGTAGGGTTCTGAAAACTAAAAAGCCCAGAGCTCCAGGAACACTGCAGCTGCAAAAGGCATCCCAAGGCCATCGCAAAACTGCCACAACATGGCCTCTGCGATGGCTTTAATTGTGGCACCTGCCTTAACCCTAGGCTGATTTGCTGCCCGGCCTAGGGTTAGGGTTAGGGTTAGGTTTAGGGGGTAGGGTTCTGAAAACTAAAAAGCCCAGAGCTCCAGGAACACTGCAGCTGCAAAAGGCATCCCAAGGCCATCGCAAAACTGCCACAACATGGCCTCTGCGATGGCTTTAATTGTGGCACCTGCCTTAACCCTAGGCTGATTTGCTGCCCGGCCTAGGGTTAGGGTTAGGGTTAGGGTTAGGTTTAGGGGGTAGGGTTCTGAAAACTAAAAAGCCCAGAGCTCCAGGAACACTGCAGCTGCAAAAGGCATCCCAAGGCCATCGCAAAACTGCCACAACATGGCCTCTGCGATGGCTTTAATTGTGGCACCTGCCTTAACCCTAGGCTGATTTGCTGCCCGGCCTAGGGTTAGGGTTAGGGTTAGGTTAAGGGGGTAGGGTTCTGAAAACTAAAAAGCCCAGAGCTCCAGGAACACTGCAGCTGCAAAAGGCATCCCAAGGCCATCGCAAAACTGCCACAACATGGCCTCTGCGATGGCTTTAATTGTGGCACCTGCCTTAACCCTAGGCTGATTTACTACCCGGCCTAGGGTTAGGGTTAGGGTTAGGTTTAGGGGGTAGGGTTCTGAAAACTAAAAAGCCCAGAGCTCCAGGAACACTGCAGCTGCAAAAGGCATCCCAAGGCCATCGCAAAACTGCCACAACATGGCCTCTGCGATGGCTTTAATTGTGGCACCTGCCTTAACCCTAGGCTGATTTGCTGCCCGGCCTAGGGTTAGGGTTAGGGTTAGGGTTAGGTTTAGGGGGTAGGGTTCTGAAAACTAAAAAGCCCAGAGCTCCAGGAACACTGCAGCTGCAAAAGGCATCCCAAGGCCATCGCAAAACTGCCACAACATGGCCTCTGCGATAGCTTTAATTGTGGCACCTGCCTTAACCCTAGGCTGATTTGCTGCCCGGCCTAGGGTTAGGGTTAGGTTTAGGGGGTAGGGTTCTGAAAACTAAAAAGCCCAGAGCTCCAGGAACACTGCAGCTGCAAAAGGCATCCCAAGGCCATCGCAAAACTGCCACAACATGGCCTCTGCGATGGCTTTAATTGTGGCACCTGCCTTAACCCTAGGCTGATTTGCTGCCCGGCCTAGGGTTAGGGTTAGGGTTAGGTTTAGGGGGTAGGGTTCTGAAAACTAAATGGCCCAGAGCTCCAGGAACACTGCAGCTGCAAAAGGCATCGCAAGGCCATCGCAAAACTGCCACAACATGGCCTCTGCGATGGCTTTAATTGTGGCACCTGCCTTAACCCTAGGCTGATTTGCTGCCCGGCCTAGGGTTAGGGTTAGGGTTAGGTTTAGGGGGTAGGGTTCTGAAAACTAAAAAGCCCAGAGCTCCAGGAACACTGCAGCTGCAAAAGGCATCCCAAGGCCATCGCAAAACTGCCACAACATGGCCTCTGCGATGGCTTTAATTGTGGCACCTGCCTTAACCCTAGGCTGATTTGCTGCCCGGCCTAGGGTTAGGGTTAGGGTTAGGTTTAGGGGGTAGGGTTCTGAAAACTAAAAAGCCCAGAGCTCCAGGAACACTGCAGCTGCAAAAGGCATCCCAAGGCCATCGCAAAACTGCCACAACATGGCCTCTGCGATGGCTTTAATTGTGGCACCTGCCTTAACCCTAGGCTGATTTGCTGCCCGGCCTAGGGTTAGGGTTAGGTTTAGGGGGTAGGGTTCTGAAAACTAAAAAGCCCAGAGCTCCAGGAACACTGCAGCTGCAAAAGGCATCCCAAGGCCATCGCAAAACTGCCACAACATGGCCTCTGTGATGGCTTTAATTGTGGCACCTGCCTTAACCCTAGGCTGATTTGCTGCCCGGCCTAGGGTTAGGGTTAGGTTTAGGGGGTAGGGTTCTGAAAACTAAAAAGCCCAGAGCTCCAGGAACACTGCAGCTGCAAAAGGCATCCCAAGGCCATCGCAAAACTGCCACAACATGGCCTCTGCGATGGCTTTAATTGTGGCACCTGCCTTAACCCTAGGCTGATTTGCTGCCCGGCCTAGGGTTAGGGTTAGGTTTAGGGGGTAGGGTTCTGAAAACTAAAAAGCCCAGAGCTCCAGGAACACTGCAGCTGCAAAAGGCATCCCAAGGCCATCGCAAAACTGCCACAACATGGCCTCTGCGATGGCTTTAATTGTGGCACCTGCCTTAACCCTAGGCTGATTTGCTGCCCGGCCTAGGGTTAGGGTTAGGGTTAGGTTTAGGGGGTAGGGTTCTGAAAACTAAAAAGCCCAGAGCTCCAGGAACACTGCAGCTGCAAAAGGCATCCCAAGGCCATCGCAAAACTGCCACAACATGGCCTCTGCGATGGCTTTAATTGTGGCACCTGCCTTAACCCTAGGCTGATTTGCTGCCCGGCCTAGGGTTAGGGTTAGGTTTAGGGGGTAGGGTTCTGAAAACTAAAAAGCCCAGAGCTCCAGGAACACTGCAGCTGCAAAAGGCATCCCAAGGCCATCGCAAAACTGCCACAACATGGCCTCTGCGATGGCTTTAATTGTGGCACCTGCCTTAACCCTAGGCTGATTTGCTGCCCGGCCTAGGGTTAGGGTTAGGGTTAGGTTTAGGGGGTAGGGTTCTGAAAACTAAAAAGCCCAGAGCTCCAGGAACACTGCAGCTGCAAAAGGCATCCCAAGGCCATCGCAAAACTGCCACAACATGGCCTCTGCGATGGCTTTAATTGTGGCACCTGCCTTAACCCTAGGCTGATTTGCTGCCCGGCCTAGGGTTAGGGTTAGGGTTAGGGTTAGGTTTAGGGGGTAGGGTTCTGAAAACTAAAAAGCCCAGAGCTCCAGGAACACTGCAGCTGCAAAAGGCATCCCAAGGCCATCGCAAAACTGCCACAACATGGCCTCTGCGATGGCTTTAATTGTGGCACCTGCCTTAACCCTAGGCTGATTTGCTGCCCGGCCTAGGGTTAGGGTTAGGGTTAGGTTAAGGGGGTAGGGTTCTGAAAACTAAAAAGCCCAGAGCTCCAGGAACACTGCAGCTGCAAAAGGCATCCCAAGGCCATCGCAAAACTGCCACAACATGGCCTCTGCGATGGCTTTAATTGTGGCACCTGCCTTAACCCTAGGCTGATTTGCTGCCCGGCCTAGGGTTAGGGTTAGGGTTAGGTTTAGGGGGTAGGGTTCTGAAAACTAAAAAGCCCAGAGCTCCAGGAACACTGCAGCTGCAAAAGGCATCCCAAGGCCATCGCAAAACTGCCACAACATGGCCTCTGCGATGGCTTTAATTGTGGCACCTGCCTTAACCCTAGGCTGATTTGCTGCCCGGCCTAGGGTTAGGGTTAGGGTTAGGTTTAGGGGGTAGGGTTCTGAAAACTAAAAAGCCCAGAGCTCCAGGAACACTGCAGCTGCAAAAGGCATCCCAAGGCCATCGCAAAACTGCCACAACATGGCCTCTGCGATGGCTTTAATTGTGGCACCTGCCTTAACCCTAGGCTGATTTGCTGCCCAGCCTAGGGTTAGGGTTAGGGTTAGGGTTAGGTTTAGGGGGTAGGGTTCTGAAAACTAAAAAGCCCAGAGCTCCAGGAACACTGCAGCTGCAAAAGGCATCCCAAGGCCATCGCAAAACTACCACAACACGGCCTCTCCGATGCCTTTAATTGTGGCACCTGCCTTAACCCTAGGCTGATTTGCTGCCCGGCCTAGGGTTAGGGTTAGGTTTAGGGGGTAGGGTTCTGAAAACTAAAAAGCCCAGAGCTCCAGGAACACTGCAGCTGCAAAAGGCATCGCAAGGCCATCGCAAAACTGCCACAACATGGCCTCTGCGATGGCTTTAATTGTGGCACCTGCCTTAACCCTAGGCTGATTTGCTGCCCGGCCTAGGGTTAGGGTTAGGGTTAGGTTTAGGGGGTAGGGTTCTGAAAACTAAAAAGCCCAGAGCTCCAGGAACACTGCAGCTGCAAAAGGCATCCCAAGGCCATCGCAAAACTGCCACAACATGGCCTCTGCGATGGCTTTAATTGTGGCACCTGCCTTAACCCTAGGCTGATTTGCTGCCCGGCCTAGGGTTAGGGTTAGGGTTAGGTTTAGGGGGTAGGGTTCTGAAAACTAAAAAGCCCAGAGCTCCAGGAACACTGCAGCTGCAAAAGGCATCCCAAGGCCATCGCAAAACTGCCACAACATGGCCTCTGCGATGGCTTTAATTGTGGCACCTGCCTTAACCCTAGGCTGATTTGCTGCCCGGCCTAGGGTTAGGGTTAGGGTTAGGTTTAGGGGGTAGGGTTCTGAAAACTAAAAAGCCCAGAGCTCCAGGAACACTGCAGCTGCAAAAGGCATCCCAAGGCCATCGCAAAACTGCCACAACATGGCCTCTGCGATGGCTTTAATTGTGGCACCTGCCTTAACCCTAGGCTGATTTGCTGCCCGGCCTAGGGTTAGGGTTAGGGTTAGGGTTAGGTTTAGGGGGTAGGGTTCTGAAAACTAAAAAGCCCAGAGCTCCAGGAACACTGCAGCGGCAAAAGGCATCCCAAGGCCATCGCAAAACTGCCACAACATGGCCTCTGCGATGGCTTTAATTGTGGCACCTGCCTTAACCCTAGGCTGATTTGCTGCCCGGCCTAGGGTTAGGGTTAGGTTTAGGGGGTAGGGTTCTGAAAACTAAAAAGCCCAGAGCTCCAGGAACACTGCAGCTGCAAAAGGCATCCCAAGGCCATCGCAAAACTGCCACAACATGGCCTCTGCGATGGCTTTAATTGTGGCACCTGCCTTAACCCTAGGCTGATTTACTACCCGGCCTAGGGTTAGGGTTAGGGTTAGGTTTAGGGGGTAGGGTTCTGAAAACTAAAAAGCCCAGAGCTCCAGGAACACTGCAGCTGCAAAAGGCATCCCAAGGCCATCGCAAAACTGCCACAACATGGCCTCTGCGATGGCTTTAATTGTGGCACCTGCCTTAACCCTAGGCTGATTTGCTGCCCGGCCTAGGGTTAGGGTTAGGGTTAGGGTTAGGTTTAGGGGGTAGGGTTCTGAAAACTAAAAAGCCCAGAGCTCCAGGAACACTGCAGCTGCAAAAGGCATCCCAAGGCCATCGCAAAACTGCCACAACATGGCCTCTGCGATAGCTTTAATTGTGGCACCTGCCTTAACCCTAGGCTGATTTGCTGCCCGGCCTAGGGTTAGGGTTAGGTTTAGGGGGTAGGGTTCTGAAAACTAAAAAGCCCAGAGCTCCAGGAACACTGCAGCTGCAAAAGGCATCCCAAGGCCATCGCAAAACTGCCACAACATGGCCTCTGCGATGGCTTTAATTGTGGCACCTGCCTTAACCCTAGGCTGATTTGCTGCCCGGCCTAGGGTTAGGGTTAGGGTTAGGTTTAGGGGGTAGGGTTCTGAAAACTAAATGGCCCAGAGCTCCAGGAACACTGCAGCTGCAAAAGGCATCGCAAGGCCATCGCAAAACTGCCACAACATGGCCTCTGCGATGGCTTTAATTGTGGCACCTGCCTTAACCCTAGGCTGATTTGCTGCCCGGCCTAGGGTTAGGGTTAGGGTTAGGTTTAGGGGGTAGGGTTCTGAAAACTAAAAAGCCCAGAGCTCCAGGAACACTGCAGCTGCAAAAGGCATCCCAAGGCCATCGCAAAACTGCCACAACATGGCCTCTGCGATGGCTTTAATTGTGGCACCTGCCTTAACCCTAGGCTGATTTGCTGCCCGGCCTAGGGTTAGGGTTAGGGTTAGGTTTAGGGGGTAGGGTTCTGAAAACTAAAAAGCCCAGAGCTCCAGGAACACTGCAGCTGCAAAAGGCATCCCAAGGCCATCGCAAAACTGCCACAACATGGCCTCTGCGATGGCTTTAATTGTGGCACCTGCCTTAACCCTAGGCTGATTTGCTGCCCGGCCTAGGGTTAGGGTTAGGTTTAGGGGGTAGGGTTCTGAAAACTAAAAAGCCCAGAGCTCCAGGAACACTGCAGCTGCAAAAGGCATCCCAAGGCCATCGCAAAACTGCCACAACATGGCCTCTGCGATGGCTTTAATTGTGGCACCTGCCTTAACCCTAGGCTGATTTGCTGCCCGGCCTAGGGTTAGGGTTAGGTTTAGGGGGTAGGGTTCTGAAAACTAAAAAGCCCAGAGCTCCAGGAACACTGCAGCTGCAAAAGGCATCCCAAGGCCATCGCAAAACTGCCACAACATGGCCTCTGCGATGGCTTTAATTGTGGCACCTGCCTTAACCCTAGGCTGATTTGCTGCCCGGCCTAGGGTTAGGGTTAGGTTTAGGGGGTAGGGTTCTGAAAACTAAAAAGCCCAGAGCTCCAGGAACACTGCAGCTGCAAAAGGCATCCCAAGGCCATCGCAAAACTGCCACAACATGGCCTCTGCGATGGCTTTAATTGTGGCACCTGCCTTAACCCTAGGCTGATTTGCTGCCCGGCCTAGGGTTAGGGTTAGGGTTAGGTTTAGGGGGTAGGGTTCTGAAAACTAAAAAGCCCAGAGCTCCAGGAACACTGCAGCTGCAAAAGGCATCCCAAGGCCATCGCAAAACTGCCACAACATGGCCTCTGCGATGGCTTTAATTGTGGCACCTGCCTTAACCCTAGGCTGATTTGCTGCCCGGCCTAGGGTTAGGGTTAGGTTTAGGGGGTAGGGTTCTGAAAACTAAAAAGCCCAGAGCTCCAGGAACACTGCAGCTGCAAAAGGCATCCCAAGGCCATCGCAAAACTGCCACAACATGGCCTCTGCGATGGCTTTAATTGTGGCACCTGCCTTAACCCTAGGCTGATTTGCTGCCCGGCCTAGGGTTAGGGTTAGGTTTAGGGGGTAGGGTTCTGAAAACTAAAAAGCCCAGAGCTCCAGGAACACTGCAGCTGCAAAAGGCATCCCAAGGCCATCGCAAAACTGCCACAACATGGCCTCTGCGATGGCTTTAATTGTGGCACCTGCCTTAACCCTAGGCTGATTTGCTGCCCGGCCTAGGGTTAGGGTTAGGTTTAGGGGGTAGGGTTCTGAAAACTAAAAAGCCCAGAGCTCCAGGAACACTGCAGCTGCAAAAGGCATCCCAAGGCCATCGCAAAACTGCCACAACATGGCCTCTGCGATGGCTTTAATTGTGGCACCTGCCTTAACCCTAGGCTGATTTGCTGCCCGGCCTAGGGTTAGGGTTAGGGTTAGGTTTAGGGGGTAGGGTTCTGAAAACTAAAAAGCCCAGAGCTCCAGGAACACTGCAGCTGCAAAAGGCATCCCAAGGCCATCGCAAAACTGCCACAACATGGCCTCTGCGATGGCTTTAATTGTGGCACCTGCCTTAACCCTAGGCTGATTTGCTGCCCGGCCTAGGGTTAGGGTTAGGGGGTAGGGTTCTGAAAACTAAAAAGCCCAGAGCTCCAGGAACACTGCAGCTGCAAAAGGCATCCCAAGGGCATCACAAAACTGCCACAACGTGGCCTCATCCATGGCTCTCTCCTTGGAACCAGTTCTAACCCTCGCCTGTTTTTCCTTGTCTACCTAGGGTTAGGGTTCCACGAACGAAAAAACTCTTACTTGAATCTAAACAGACTAGTTCTACTTGCCTTACCCTTACCTTAACTGCCTAACCTAATGGCCTAAACCTTAACCGAACTGTAACCCTAACCTTATTCCCAATGGCACTGATCTTAGTCCTAACCGCAATCCTAATTGTTAAACCATATCCCTAATGGCCTAATTTCAACACTAACCTTAAAGGCCTCTGCCCAGCCCTAGCCCTAATCCTAACTCTAACCCTCACCCTTAATCATAACCCTAACCCAATCCTAACCCTAACGTGCCAATACTCATCCCGCTATGTGTATCCACACACAGAATTTTCTTTCCAAAACTGCGCCCCTAAAATATATCACACATTTATTTTACACCCCAGGCAGAAAGGTAGTGATCACTTGGGATTGCACTTTCTGTACATCACCAATTTGAACTCCTTGGCAATTATCAGCAAGGACACCAAACTGAGGCTAATCTCAAGCAGGCAGCTCTCACATGCCTTTAAAGAGGCTCGTAGATATTCATGGACCATCCCTTAGAAACTGAGGAGAATCCCAGAAAACTGTGCTTGGGATGCTGCACACAAGGATGGGAAGGGGAAAAAGGGAGGAAATAATTTTTTCCAATTCTTTTGGTTTTTCATCACAATATGTTGTGGAGTTACTGCAGTGTGAAAGCCATGCTTCCTTTCTTTCTGAACTTGAAATGTCCTGAGTGTGATGCTCTGCTTTGTTACTGATTCACACATCCTCTCAGAAGGGGCTACCTTTGATCCGTTTTAACTGTCCTGCAATATACTATGTTGTGAGATTAGCCCTTAAGTCTCTTAATTAATTATTTACTCTTAATTCTATTACTTCTGTATAACCAGCAAAAAGAATAATTGTCAAATAACAAATAATCCATGTATTTTGTGTTTAATGCCTAGCTGTTAATAGCTACTTAAAATATTAACTTTCCACCCTACACAATCCTATTATTCTGTATTTTTTTTCAAGACATCCTTTTTGTAACAATACACAACAAAGTTTTTAAGTTTCAGTGCACTTCCAATTAGCTGATTCTTTCATGTCTGGGGGAGATAAATTAATACAGTTATTCCTACTTTATACACAGCATCATTATGGTGCAAGTAGTACCTGTAACAGAAGTACAGGGCTGAAAGTACTCAGGGGACTATGTTCACCAGAGAATAATAACCCATGCTAGATAATGACTTGCTAATTACAATATTTATGAGAATTTACCAGATTGCTAAAATAAGTGTATGGTAGAAACCTTAAATTGGAGGGAAATTACCAAGGCAGGCAAGCAAACAAGAATGTGCCTTCAATGCAGAAAATAAGAAAACTGTTAGTTCCAAAAGGGAGATGAAGTATATTCCCTCCTCTGTGATGGAATGACCATCACTTGGTATTTTTTGCTCCCACACAAGCTGATTGCAAACCTTCCCCCTTCCTCCTGCCCACAGCAGCAGAATTCAGTGGGAACAGGACCAATCCCATCATCTTCAGAAATGGCAAAGTGCGATTTGACCAGGCCTCAGCTGGAGCAGTAAAAAACTACATTCAGTAAGATGTACCCTTCAGATTGCATCTACTGAGAAGATATATTTCTTCTTGAAAGGAAGTAGTTTCCACATAAACAAGTAATGTCTCATTCTGTAGATTTTCAAGTGCTTTATCAATCGTGTTTTCTTATTCTGACTTTTCACACAAAATAAGCTATGTTCAAAATAACCAAATCATAAATGATTATTTTCTTGCACATTTCCTTCAAGAAACCTAAAGTGCTCCTTGGGAACTCCTCATATCTGTACAGCAGATGTAATATATTCCAACATAGATGTTAATGTCCCTTTGAACATAGAAGACATTTAATTTTTTTTCCCTATTAATACAATGTTATGCAACCCAATCAGGTAATTTCCAGCTCTCATTCTTTTAAGAGTTTGCTCTTTCATTAATTTTTTTTTGTGTTCACCGTACGTACTCCCGAACGGCAAGTTCTTTCAGAGTAAAAACCCGTATGGGATCTTTCTTTGTCTTCCATTCTTCCAGTTTTTCTTGCAAAGACAGAAAATCCTTGCCAAGTTCATATGCCAGAGTGATCATTGTTTCTAAGAGTGGCATATAATACCTGTGGCTGGTATGCACACTAAGGCGTGACAGAGCTTTTTCTCCATATTCAAAGGCACTTGCTGGGTTTTCCAGGTCCTTGTGGCACACCACGACGGCACAGAGAGTAGGGACAACTGCAACAGGGTTCCCTCTTGTCAGCCTTTCCTGCAGCCCAATGACTTCTAAAAGGATTTCCAAAGCTTTGGTGTACTGGCCACCCCGCAGGCAACCATACGCTTCCTGAAGCTCTGGCCTTGTTAAAAAGTCAATAAATTTTTTTGATCTTCTGATATATTTCATAGAATATAGGAGTCTCAGGTAGTCCTTGAAGGCTAATTTTCTTTCATTGATTATTTCTTCTGTGAAGTTTCCTGTTAGAGTTTTTTTGGGAAAGGTTACATCTTCCAGTTCTTCGCTAAATTCTTCCAGCAGCTTTCTGTGCAGTTTCTCAAAATCTGAATAACGCCGTTCAATTACGGACTTGTTGTTGTCAAAACTCCCTGTTTGCAAAATGATGATTTTATACATCTAAACACAATCAAAGAGAAAAAATAAGCATGAGAAGGGACCATTCTAGCCCCAGTGCAGTCAGATTTTGTCTGCAAAGCAGACATTGTGTTTGTTCAGTCCTCTAGCTGAAACACTCCTGCACCAATTTTCTGGGTATAATCTCACGTACTTCCATGGCAGTGCTGCTAAATCAGTTACTGCCTGGGATTATGGTGCATGCTCAGTGTAGACCTGAAAGATCTGCAGCCATCAAACTAAAAATTCCCACCTCCTAGTGTTCTGTACATCTGTCACCAGGCTTAGGCTTAGCACGCAAGTAAATTGTACGTAACAAGAGCACTAACAGATCCCATCCTGCAAGGTGCCGGGAAAGCAGCAGACTGAAGCACATGAAAACACTCACAAAGCATTTCTGTAGCTGTACGTTGTTTATAACAGCCATGGCTGCTGCAATCAATCATCTTCAGTAAACTGAATGGATTTCCCAGACTTAATAGTGAATGTAATCTATTTTACATTGGTCATAATATTCAGAAATGCTCTTTGTAGAAGACATTCCTAGGGATTTGGGGTGTTAGTAATGCCGTGAAAGAAGAAGGAGTATTTGGCAATATATCTGGTGTGTGCAAAAATAAGATGGAGCAACTCCAAATACTTTTCTCTCCTCTAAATACTTGTCCTGTATTCAAACTTAATTCACATTCAAATAATACCAAAAAAGTAACATTTCTACAGCAATCTGCTATCCAAAGCCCTTCACTAGCAGCTAACAGCTGTGCTGTCCCACATAACAGTACTCAAGAGCACATCTTTCTCAGCCCCAAAAAGACCATAATAAATGTGGTATTTGGCAAATAGCTGCAAAATTCTGTGCTGTGCTGTCCAAATAATCTCTTCTGGTTCTGATCCAAGCACAGTGATGCTGAGGAAGGGCCAAGCCCTAATGTGTGTAAACCATGGTAGCTCCACAGGGGCCTGTTTACCTGTGCCACCAGACACCAGCTAAGGACACAGACTGCTGGCCTCCTGCATGATGACCCTGGTTCACATCCAACCTCACCCTGTGCCCATTAATTTACACAGGAGCTGGAGGGGTTTTGCCCATGCCAGTTGTTTCCTCTGCTGCTGTGGAAGGCTGCAAACCAGTACTCGCACTATGCCTGTCCGATTCTCTTCCTTGTTTTTCCTTAAAGAGAAATTCTCTCTTTTAATCTTCATAAATGATCTTTACAGGCAACAAGATGTAGGGACAGTCTTCAAAACATTTACTTGCTTCAAGTTCTACCAGACTGGAGCACCTAGTATCAGAAATGTTGATTCTTGGCATTTTTCATCTACAGATCTCACAGATTGTAGCAAACAAGGAAATCATCCCAAGTCATCTAGCTGGAGGATGCCTTAGACTTTGTCAACATCAAAGAATTCTGCACTTGTGCTAAGAGAAACCTCTGATGTGGAAGTTACACAAAGGCACTGCAGCTGCTACAGCTGGCTAGCTCAGTGGAAGTGTAAATACACAGATATTTTTACATTTGTGTGAATTTCCTTAATGTTGACAAAACTCTGTGCTTTAAGGACACTCAAGATACTAATTCATTTGATAACACTTTTCCACTGCGGCAGATTTTGTGAACTGACTGTCAGAGGGTTTTTTCAGATGCAGATTCCACCAGGCAGGCCCATACAATCAGTGAGAACAGGTTCTACTCAGTGTGATCCTGGCTTGCAAAACTTGGTCCTTGCTGAGGCTTTCATGTAGTAAGGCCTGCTGCGTGCTGTGCAGACCCCTGCAGAGTGAATGAAAATTAATGACCTGCTTACATATTAATTTCTTAGCTTACCACATATTTAGATAAGTGGTGCTCTACAATTCTGGTTGATGGGATTTCAAAAAGGAGTTTGATTTGTTTGCACTGGCGTTTTTCATTCCTCCAGTATTCCTGAAGCTCCTTTGTGGTCATCGAAGAGTTGGGACTTAGGGTTGCACTGGAATCTAAAACCAATATATTTAGTATTTCAGATTATATTCTTTGCATTTGGAGAGAAATTTCTTATGTATTTGTTGTGAAAGGACAGCCCAGATTTTCTGTTGCTGCAACAGCAAGACCTAAAGACTGATAGAATTAAGTGATTTCCCTGCTAATAGACATGAACAGACGCTTTGAGCAAAGCTATTAGGGTCTGAAATTTTGAAAGAAAAGATATCACCCACAGAATACAAAATTGTAGAGAACAAACTGCCACAAAATATTGTATGTCAAGGGTGTAACCTAGGGCACAATCTGGGCAGGAGGTTTGCTTCATCATCCCAGAAGCAGCCCTAAGAAACATTGACTGAGTCTTTTTGAGTCATATGTTTCTCCAGGCTTCTTTGTTGCTAAATGGATGTATTGTATTCAATGCAGCTGCAGATTCAGACATATATTCAAAAAACTGAATACTGAAATATGGGGTTTGTGCAGTAATAGGAGAAAGCTGAGAAAACATGAATATCCTAACCTCAAAGTTGGATACCAGCTCAGCTGAAGGAGGATTTCCCAAATTCTTTTTTTTTTTCCTGTAGCTGAACTGATGGCACTGTTCAGCTATATATATATATATGTTTTATATATATAAAACACATAATGTAATATACACACCTCCCTCCTTTCCCCTCTCTCTCTCCACAGTCACACACACACCTATCTATATATATATATATATCTCTATCTGTGTCTGCACATATTAAAAATATGGGACAGCTGCTCAGAGAATTTGCTTACAGGAGAATTTGATGTAGAATTTCAATAAGGTGATTTCTCTGTCTTTGAAATCTACTGACAATACATTTCATCAGGTGCCATATAGACTAGATAAGTGGAAAAAATAAATGAAATATTTGTATCTCGGTGGGCACACTGGTCCCAGTTTCTAATCAAGGATGTCCTTGTCAAGGCAGTCAGCTGAAATCAGTCTGCAGTGTATCAAACACTCTGCCAATGGAGGTGAAGGAACACAATTGAAGGGTAGGAGTAGAGCAGTGGTGCAGAAATAGACTTGTAAAGGCACCACAGTACTCTTTCAGTAGCCTCCCTTTTACATGTTCTTAATCATTTGACCATACAGTTTCAATTATCAAAGCCTTGGGGGTTTGGCTCAAAGCATCTATTTCCTAGGAGAGGTGGTTTTTATGACATCCTTCCAGATTTAAAATATAATCTTGATGAGATTATATATATTTAAGGTAATACATAACATTTTATTTAATAACAGATGAGAGTAATCTTAGGCATGGGCATGTGAGAGCTGCCTGCTTGAGATTTGCCTCAGTTTGGTGCCCTTGCTGAAATTGCCAAGGAGCTCAGATGGGTGATGCACAGAAAGTGCACTCCCAAGACCAGCCATCTGGTGATCACTGCTTTCACTCCTGGTGTATAAATTAAATCTGTGATACATTTTAGGCAGGAGGCATTTGAAAGGAAACATCTGTGTATATACACACCAGGATGAGCACAGGTTTCACTATTGCTACACTGTTACTACAAGTCTACTCAAGGCTATTTTCAGTGGAGTACGGCAGCACAGCTTTGAACTAGTGCTGCAATAAAGAAGCAAACTTTTTAATACAAAAGATTAACACCATAAACAGCTAGATGAAAAATAAAATTAAAGGATAGCATCAACCTTGCATGTCATCTTTTTCTGGGTCTTCTTTTCTCACTTGACATGAAATTTCAGCTTTGGGTTCATTTTCTTCTTCACCAGATGGACTTGTGGTAGAAGATGTAGTAATTCTGCTTACAGCTTCCAACAGTTCCCTTTCTGCTGAGCAGTGTGAATCTTGGTCCATTGCTTGCTATCACTGAAAGATTAGAAGTCCCATGACATTTCTTAGTACCATGCCTTTAGGGGATTCGCTTCGGCAATTTTCTTGGATTATTTAGTCTATTAATTCATTTTTCATTCTTTGTTCTCTGTGAACTTGTATCAGTGCAACTTCATAAAAACTACAGTAATAAACAGAAATATCTACATAGCACAGAACCATCCCTATTACTGTTACCAGTGAAAGTGTTTGGATGTTTTTCTGTCAGTTTAAAATCAAAGAAAACCATAAGAAGTTCTGTTGAATAAGATTAGATGAGGAACTCAGTTCTTACCTATGAGACTTTTATCATGAACTTCAGTGTGGGCAGATTTCTTCCTCCTTTTATTTTGCCCTCAAGCTTGCAAGTATGAGCTTAGATGAACTAAAAATCTTTGAGGTAATTAGTATAACCAGCAGCCTGGTTCTCTTACACTGCTAAAATTTACTGTTCTCAGGATTCAAAAACTTATTGTCTGTTCTTAATCACAACCTGCAGGACAAAGTAGGGTGATATCTAAAATAGCATAAAGTTTTTGTCATATTTCACAGTTTTAGGTTCCCTCCAGAGACTTGTCTCTGTACTGTGAAAACAAAACAAGTGACTTTGACAATGGCTTGGTGGAAGGAGATCTGAATTTTCTAATCATTATACAGAAGTATTCTCCTTTTACTTGTTCTTTTACCTTAGATATACTGTGCTATTTTAGATCTATTCTGCTAGGACCACTATTTTACCATGCACTGACAAAATGCTTAATACAATATACTCTTACTCCATAGACCACATTGGCCATTCTTCTGCTTAAATATCTCCACATTTAAGGATGTTCTTTGATCTGTTGGGTATTTTTTAAACAAACAAACAAACAAAACCTGCCTGTTACACCACTGTGTTACACAAGAAGTTGAAAAAGTTCTAAGAACATCCCAACAACTTTGCTCATGCTAAAGGAACATGACACCTTGGCAAAGTGTTGCTCACAGTTCAGCCAACAAGTGAAAACCAAATAACAGAACAAGAGAGTTTTACAAGAATATAGTGCCCAAGCAGTAGTTATTAAGCAATTGGAGGTTTCTTTCAGGAGGGTTGTTGCTACATATCATTTTGCCTCTACTCGTCTACCACACAGTTATGCAATGCTGGATACAGAGGTGAGGAAACTCCTTCAGCAGACTATTGATTTCTGGCAAGTTGCAAGGCTATAAAAAGAAATTACTTTCCTCACTGGAAATAATGGCAGTGCAAACCACTTGCCTCTAACAGAAACCTATCCTTTGGCTGGCTTGCACAAGTAAGGGTACAGATGTACCCTTCATGAAAACATCATGGAAGATCTTATTCTTGGAGTGAAAGTTCTTACTGTTCTTCAGTCCTCCTTATGATCTGCTTTGTGAACATGGAGAACAGCCACTTACTTGCTGTTTAACTGCTCAGTCTTTTGAAAATCACAAAAGACCATATATCACACGAACATATATAGTAGATTAAATAAAGAATCTGAGAAAGGCCAAACAGATTTAAATGACAACTTTTTTCTTGGATATGAGTTGGGATAACTTTATAAGAAAAATTATGTTTAGATTGAAAAAAAACCTTTGTACGTGCATAGTTTTATATTCATAAATATATATATGAGTATATATGTGTGTATAGACATACACACATATATACATATTTATTTATATATACTGTTTTAAAACATTGTTTACCAGGATACATAACACACTTGTAAACAGAAGAATGCAGAAATGGGTGTTATGACACATAAGTCTCCTGCCTTGAATATATGTACCTTGAACACTAACTGCAGTTTCACTTTCACAGCTAAAACTTATGGCAAGCTCTTTTAGCTAAGCTAGTACTTATTGTTCCGTATTAAATTAAAAAAAAAAAAATCCAAACCAGCACAACCTTCCTGCAATAAATTACACGATGTTATCTTGAGCAGACACTCATCCTGTTCCGTGTCGGGGTGAGTGCTGCTCCAGCTCCTGCCCTGGTTTTTAAGCTGCGCAAACCCCGCAGCACCCGGAGCACCCACCTGGAACTCGCGGAGTTCTCTCACTCGGGGCACACGGGAGCTCCGAGCGAGGCCACGCACAGCCCGCCCGGCCTTCCCAAAACGTGCAAAAAGACGCCTGTGCCTTCTTCTAGCGGGCACATTCTAGGGCTCGCAAAAAGGAAGGAAGAAGGCTCGATTAAATCGCACTTCCCCGTGCCACTGGCCCGATTGCGCATGAACCCTCGGGTGCCTCCCCACGCCCCGGCCCCGGGGAGACCTCCACAGCAAACGGTGCAACCAACGCAGTCCATGCAAACCACCCTGCACGGGCAGAGGAGCCGAAAACCACTCTTAGCAAAAGGGAGATTAGAGGGGGAAAAGAGCTAAAAGTACAATGTACTTATGCGCAAAAATAATGCCCCTTGGGATGTCTTTAAAATACAGGCTTAACATCCAGTTCAGGAAAAAAAATGCATGTGGCATCACAACAAACACCCGTGCTCTGCGTAAACTTGCACTTCTGACAGAAGTCCTGATTCTGCATAGTGCAGAACACATGATTAATTTCAAATATCTGCCCAATTAAATTTCAAATAGAAGCATTATCATATCTGACATGATTACTAAACTTGAGATGTGCTTGTGAGTGTGCCTAAAATTAATCCTATATGTGCTTAAATTCATTGTTGAACTAAGGACAAGATGAAGAAGAATAATAGTGTATTGTATATACATGTATCTGTATTAATCCACATGTCCTTTGGCCCAGATGCTTCCTTTTGGAGCTCACTTCAGTTTGGAAATTTGCATTAAACCATCAGGATAGTGTCCATATTACTCACCCCAGGAATAAGCTATCTTTTTTTAATAAGGTAAGTTTCCCCTCTGCCAAAGTTCAGTCACTGGAAAACCAAGCAATTTTAATGCAGCGCAAATGTGGGAGGCAAGCCTCCAAAGGACCACGTGGAGCCTGCCCCACAACTTCCTTTAGAACAAACAATTTAAAATAATGTAAAATCAGGGCCATAAACTGGTAATACTTCTCTTCTGCTTTATTTGCAACATAAAACAATGCCAACTTTAACTTGGACTTGGTCTAAACGTAGGAGTTTTGCCAGAATAGCTGTCAGAATGATGAAAAATCCCTTGCATGCAGCTACAGCCACACTGGCAAAAGCCCTGGAGTAGATGCTGTTATAGTGGCAGAGTCCTTCAGCCACTTTAGCCTATTCCATGAGAAAAGCAATTTAAGTTACACCCAAAAAGAAATCTGTGCTTGCCAATTCAGCTCTAAGGTGTAGCTATACCAGCCAACTCTTTTAAGTGCAGACAAGCCGTGGGTTCCTGGCACTACTCTCATTCCTTTAAAGCTAGATTTATGGCTTTGGTTACAATTGTGAGCAAAAACCGAGGGGGATTTCAGTGTATTTCACTCATGCTGACAGTTTACAGATGTATCTACATTTTGAATTTGGAAACAGTTAATTTATGTGTTGCCAAAAAACAGTGTATTGTTCTGTGATGTTTAGTGCTATTGTCCTGCTCTTGGTAGAGCAAAAAGAGAAAAGTACATTTTTCCAGTATATTAAGTGTGACCTCTACTTTCAATTATTTCAGAATAAGTAAGTTCTAGTAAAATTAACTTGGATGATTAAAAGAAATGAAATGTGTTATTATATTTACAAATCAAGGGTGTTCCACAAGACTTCTGCCTGCCTCAGTAGAGGCAGCTATTATGGTCACAGCTGGTTCCTGAGGGTGTTCCTCATGCCCAGGATCTGTGACATCCACAGCAGTTTTGGCAGGCTGCTGCTACTCCTCATCCTGCTCCCAGGAGCTCAGGTTTGGTCCAAACAGCACCTCACCCTTCACTGGGACCCAGTGCTGTTAGTCTGGCAGCATTTTACTTTCCTAAGCATCTATTTGATTAGCACATACAAAACACACCGCAGTACACTGTCACCTCAGCCATCATGAGTTCTAACATCGTTATAGTGCAAGGATTTCGTATCACCAGAGCTTCATACCTCCTCGATGTTTCTCACAAGCAGCTCCTCCATGCACTGACTGTTCCTGGTCCTTGCAGCAGTCATCTGACTGCTCATCCCACCAATCCACTCTTTTATACCACTTGTTCTTATTGGCTACAGGTGTGGCCTGTTAAAATCAGGCCTGCTTCTAATCTTCCATAATTGGTCCAGCTGCAACTCATTGGGGATAAGATTACCTTCTATACCACCTTCATTTACCCATACTCTGTTCTCCCACAGTACACAGTGTTGTTTGCTAGCAGAATGCATAACTAATATTTCTTTTTATATTCTCAGCTACACTTCCAACAGTCCAAATATTATTTAAAGGTTAAGAAGTTGAAAAGAAAATTTTGATAATGGCAGCAAAGCATTCTGAGAGACAGGCACTTACACCATCAATTTACCTTAATACTCATAAAACTGTGGTAAATTTCAATGGAAAAGCATTTCCATCCCTGACTGTCATTGTCAGGGATGGAAAAGGGATGCAGTGGCTCACTCTGAGTTTGTATTCTGTGAGAGCACTGACTTTGTCAGACATAAAGACTGTGGTGTTATAATGCACCTACTAGGGGATATGGGAAATGTGTGCTCTGCAATAATGCAGGAGTGAGGCAAGGTTAAAATCATAACAGTGCAGTGCATAAAAGGTGGCTGTCATGTGAGTTATGTCCTCCATACCCATTTAAGATGAAATGACTGATTTTAAGAAGAATAACTAGAAAGTTTATGGGCAAAACTTGGTGAGCAGCCAAGAGATGAGCCAGCATTGTGATGCCATGTAAAGGATGCCTGCCACTATTGAAAGGCTGTGTGCTTTTGATAGTTAAAGAACCAAAAGGGACTGCTGCCCCAGTGTCAAACATTCTGCCTCGATTTATACCCTGATCTGGGCAGTTCCCATTTTCCCAATCAGACAGATTACACAAACCCTGACAGATACAATATTTAACCATAGATTACAAAGCTGGTATCAGCTGGAAAACTTAAGAGCTAAATCAATATCATATATGAACAGCCGTTTTCTGGCAGATTTTATTGGCATTTTCTCACAGACAGAGCAAGGTCTTACTCTTGTTAAAGAATGTGGCTGTAATATCCCTATTACAAAATATTCTTCAGCTTCTGTCCTAAGAAGCGCAACTTCAGGCAACTTGGTTTGTGCTATTTTTCCATCTCAAGCCCCAAACTATTTAGCTAAACATGATTTATTTTACTAAATCATTCATTAGAACAGTAGATAATGACCAAAAGCCCTAAACAAACAAGAGGAGGCAGAAATACCTGACATATTTATCCAAGTCCCTTTTTATCATATAACTAATATTTAGAAAATGCAGTCATACTGTCTTTGATGCTTCTACAAGAACCTTTCCTCGCTGTTTTTTTTTAATGCAGCTGCATAAATACTAACCATTTCCATGTTTGAATTAGCAGAAAAAAAGTCATCTGTTTTGATGAATATTCTGCACTTTTGGGGCAATGCTGTGATAAATGAATACCATACTCCTATCGTGGCACAGCACAAAATTCTGTTCCATGCTATGCTATAATATGTAATTGCACAGTGTTGTGTCATTTGGAAGTGAAATTTGTTTACCATACTTCATTATTACAAAACATGTCTCTCTGAACAAGAGTGTGGTTTAAAGAAATCATTTGCTGTTTAATGGCAAATGTCTCGTGCTGGTGTTACTGACAGGGTTTTCAACATAAGAGACGTGGCAGGCCCATTGTACACTGCCAAAGTCCTGTTATCACTTCACAGCTCCTTCATACTTCTGAAGGAGTAAGTAGGAGCTTTAGAGTAAACATCAGTCTTGGCTTGCCTTTCATCTGTGGTCTGGCAGTGACACGGAGCTGTGTGCAAGCCTGGTGGGTCAATAGGATTTTAACTTGGGTTAAATGTCACAAGCACTGTTCTGTCTGCAGAATGACAGGCTTTGTGAATGGGCCATGTTGGTCGTTTTTTCCTGCTGAATTCATAGAGGGTTAAGTGCATAATTACGTGGAATACAGAACATTTTCAAATATTTGGTTCTGAGTTATTAGGACCACTACATGTAGTCATTCCTGTCAAGCAGTCTGATATTTAATGCTCACAATGTATCTGTCCCCTTTTCTTCTCACATATAATTATGGTGTACTTTGGCTAATACTTACAGTCATGTTCCACATGGGATTTATTTATACCCAGTGTGTAAACATAATGAAATTTGGGATAACAGGACTTATAGTAGACATGTTAATGCAGTTTGCAGCGGCACAAAAGGCAGCTCTGAGCAGAGGCTGCAGCAGCTGTGTGTAGATAGCCACCTTGAGGATCAGCAGAGCATGACTTGGGGTTACTCTGTGCTCTTCTGCAAAATGAGGAAGCATAAATCTTAGTATCTTGTTTAGTATAATATATTTTCAATGTTATTTATTGTTTAAAAGTTAAATGAGACTTTGAAATGCAATTTTTCTTTTAAGGAACTAGGGGGAATGGTTAGTGTGAGCATTCATTCCACGGTAGATGGAATCTCATTGCTTCCTCGGGAGTTCCCAAAAAACTCCTGCCGGTGTCTGTGTCCTTTCCATCCTGCACATACCCAAACAAATAAAAACCCCCGTTCTGCCCTCCCATCTTCCTAGCAAAAGCCTTGGTAGTGACTCACAGTGCTTCAGAGCTTAGAAATGGGCACTCCAGCCTGATCTGGAGCTGCATTGGATCTGCTTACTGACTGTCTCTGGATTCTGGAGAGCTACGGGGAACAGGATAACTGGAACAGCCTCTAGCTAATGCTGAACTGCACATGTTATTAAATTACATAAAATCATATATTAAGGGAATCCTACAGATGCTAAGAAACCAGAAAAGTTTATTTATATGCCAATATTACTGTAACCTCCTGAGGTACATGATCAAATGCTGTATCCTTAAAAGAGGCTTCTTTGTAGGAAGTCCACTTCTAAAAGTGCAAAACTTTAGAAATATTTTTAAATGAAATTTAAAGCACTAGTTTAGAACCCTACATGAATAAAAACATATCTTCTCTAAAATTAATGTTTTTCTGAAATGCTGAATGTGTGAATGGAGTTTTTAAACCTAACTGTTCTGTTGAGAAGCTCCCTTCTGTACCAGAGCTCATTCTCTCATTCATAATTTAAGCAGAGCTCACTATCTATAAACAGCAGCAGATAGAATAAGTGGAACAGTGGAAGTTGCTAAGTGGATAGAATAGCACAGCATTCAGATGACAGGCACAATCAAAAGTAGGTCGGGCAAAGAGGAACCACATTTTGCTTTTATTACATGAAATATTCAGTAGCATTACTTCACTTTCTTGGGAGTAAAACTATTTCAGAAGCGGGTACTGAAGCCAGACCGAAGCCCGACATCCTTGAGGCGGCCCTGGGGCCGGAGCGGCCGCGGCTGCAGCGGGACGCTCGGAACCACGCCGGGCTCACGGGAAGGTCGGGGCTGTCAGGGCAGCGGGCCCTCCTGCTGAACGGCTGAACCGCTCCTGGCTCCTCCCAGCGCACACGGAGGGCCTGCCGCTAACGCCGCCGGTGCTGCGCTCCCGGCCCGGGAGCGCACCGCGGTGTCTGTGCCGCCTCCCGACGAGCGTCTGTCCCGTCCCACGTGCTGCGCGCACCGGGGATAACTACCAACGACGCCGGCTCAGGACTCAGCGCAGGACGCGGGCGTGTCCTTCCCAGGGCGGGCTCGGTCAGGGCGGAGCGGCCTCGAACACCGGAGCCCAGGGCAGCGCACCCTCAGGCCGCGGAGCCCTCGAACACCGGAGCCCTCGAGCAGCGCCGCCCCCGCGGCCCGGAGCGGGGCGTGGCACGCGCACCAACACCGGCGCGCAGCGTCCGCCCCGCCGCTGGGGGCACGCACACGCCATCCAATCAGCGCCTCCGGTGTGCCAGAAGTCCCGCCCCCTCACCCTGCGTGACCAATCAGCACTCCGGGGGAGTGTTCCACCATCCGCCCCCTGCCCTGCGGCTCATACAAGCGCGATGCGCTGGAAACCCCCGAATCCGCTGGTGACTGGCGGCGCTTGTCGCCAATAGCGCTGCGCAGCGGTGGCGCCGGCGCGCTGTGATTGGCTGCGGGAGCGGCGGAGGGCCGAGGGGGCGGGCCCGCCGGGGCAGCAGGAGCGGGTGTGCGGGCGCTCGCTGCGCGGCCGTGGCGGCGATGGGGCAGCGCGGAGAGGGTCGGGCCGGCGCGGCTCCCGGCGCGTGAGGCCCCGGGACGGACCCGCGGGCGGGCGGAGGCCCAGCCCGGGCCGGGCAGGAGGAGGTGAGGAGCGAGCGGGGCCGGTGCAGCCGCGGGACGTCGCTCGGCGCCGTCTGGCAGGGGCGCGGCTGGCGCGGCCGCCTGCTCAGGCCGCTCTCCGGCCGGTTCCGCGGGCCGTCGCTGCGGGCCGCCGCCGCCGCCCCTGCGGTGTTGGGGGAGCCGGGCCCTGCGGCGGGGCCGGGCTAGGCCGGGGGTGGCGGTGGCTCCGCTCTTGGCGGGCCCTGCTGGGCCTTTCCGCCACCATAGCCTCAATCCCCGAGCAGCGCGTTGGCCGCTCCAGAAGAGTTTCGGGACTTTCCTGGCCCGTCCTGCGCAGAGCCGCCCGGGGAGCAGAGAAGATGCTCAGGTTTGGCCGGGGGAGGATCATTATCCTCCAGAGCTGAGTCTTGCACGGAGCCTTGTGGGTCGCACGGCCGTGCCTTGCCATGAAACAGTCCATGAGAGAAGCGGTGAAATACGATATTCGGTATCATTTCGGGATCTGAGCACACGTATTTCAATTTTTGGGGAGGGCTGGCCCGGGGTGTCTGCAGAGCGGCCGTATTGGTAAATCTCGTAACGCCACAGCATTCTGGCCTGTGAGAATGATTCCTGTTCTTCCTCTCACGGGGATTATTTGTATCAGATTTATAACGCCGAACACAACGTATTTTCTTTTAGGAATCGTGCTGCCAGTATATACCTCTTTGTATTACATTGGTTCCACCGCTGTTTTGAGAAACAGTTTCTATTTCTTACACTCATGGCTTGTATTACCGACTTGTAATTCTGTGCATTGACCTGCACCTAAATTTCATTGCTCCTAGTTTTAACCTTCCCATGAAAATTGGTTTTGAGCTGTTGAAGAACAGAACTTTGCATGTCAGCTGGTTTAATTATTTTTGGTATTAAAGTGTCAGTTCTTAAAAGAAACTGTACAGTTTATTTTAGCCTTTTAATTTTATACTCTGAATCTGAATCAGAGCCACAGACGTGTGTTCATTCTGAAACTTGATAGCTGGTTTAAACATCTTAATATAGTTCATCTGAGGCTCCTGCAGGGTAGGAACAGAGGTCTTGAGTTTCAGAGTAAACTGTTATTCTGATGAGATGTCTCTGTAGTGACAACAGTGACTCACAACTGAGGAATAAAGGAAATTAGGGAAGCTTTGAAGTTAGGTAGTTTATGGCCTATTCCTGACAATTTTTAAAATGTTTTTTTCTTCTAAAGAATGCAGTGTTGCAGTCATAATTGTGTTTTTCCTGTTTCTCCCCAAAGGCTTTTGAGCATGAAAAAATTCAGGTAGTGGGTGGAATAGAAGGATGCAGCTGAACAGGCTCTGACACTTAAATTGTCCCTATTGGTGGCCCTATTGGTTCTCTTGGGTTTGCACAAGTCTCGTGGCTGCTGGTGTGTTGTGCAGTGCAGTGATGGCTTTGTGGTTGGGATTAAGGTGCTTGGTTCCTAAGTTAATCATACAGTGGTCTAATAGTTTGTTTTGGTCATAGTCTGCTATGACTGCACTGTTTGTTCTGCAAAGATTTTTGTTTACTCACAGAATTCCATGGAAAATGGCTGTAAGAATAATCCTTAAATCAGAAGTGTATATAAAGGTATTTTTGATATATTGCCAAAACTTAATGTCCTTTTAACAAGCTTTTCTGTACTCTTAAAAGAACTAATTTATCACTTATATTATTCTAAAAGAAGAATATCTGACTTTTAAAGCTGTATGGGACAGTGGTTGTAGATAAGTTTTTAAAGGAAGGCATTTTTAAATAGTGATAATGAACTTTTTTGGTACTATAGCCAGTGGGTTTAGTAACATTTCTGTGGGTGACTAGGGCTTTGAAGGACTGACCACACATCACATCAAGTTATTACATAATCTAAATGCAGCTGTTGATAAGTTTCAGACTGAATTCTTTACTACTAAACATGTGAAGATTGTATTGTTGCAGCCATGGACTTGCAAACCAGATCTACTTATTTAAAAATAGATATGATAAAGCTTATTTTGAAAAAATTAATGTTTTTTAAGCTGTTGAACCAACTTTCTCTTTTAATATATTATTCCATACTTACTAAAATTAATTGTTTGTGTAAATGAATGATTTTGTGTACAAATCAGGATCCCTGTAATGTTAGAGATACTTGTTTGCAGTCTCCTGGGGATTAAGAAACTTTGAAACTTTGTGGAATGGCTCAAAAAAAAAAAAAAAAAAGGAAGTGAAGTGTGTCAGCTCTTGAAAGAATGTCGATATTCTTGAGAATATAAAATCGAGCTATGAAAAACAAGATAGGGTTTTTTTTCCCCTATTGTGTGAAAAAAGTAAAGGGAGAAAACTACTCAGAACTTATATACAAGTCTTATTTTACTATCTGAGTACAGTTACAAAAACTAATGGTTATTTAATCATGTTTCCATGTGGGGCAGGAAGGGGAGTTTTTCTGTGTTCTTCATCAGTTTCCACTTAAACTATTTCAATCCCATGCTCACACCACTTTTTTGTTAGTCCTTAACAAACATGAAAGCACATTTATGTGTATCAAAGGAAAGTGAGGAAAAATATTTTTTAGCTTGGAAACACATGGATGGTCTTCCAGCCTTTCCCGCTGTGAGGTCTGGAACTGCCTGGCTCCTGCCCCTCAGATGTTGGTTACCTGGCAGATGGGAACTCCTCGAGGCACAGAACTCCTGTGAGCTGCTGTGTGGTGGTGATGCTGACACCCGCGTGTCACATCTGTGCATGGTGCAAGAGCCTCACCAAGGCAGCATGGCAGTGTGTGAGTTCCTGGGGACTGAAAGATGGGGCTTTGCCCAAATTTAAGGTTGTCTCTAGCTGCTGCTTTTCTTTGAGTTTTGTTAAATACTCTGTCTGTTTAAAAAGATGAGGGAAATCATTACAGGACTGCTGGATTTCATTGCTTTCCAGTTGCTTCTGAGACTGGATTCAAAGAGGGTCGGAGAAATAGCAATAGATTTTGTGCTATTTGAATGCCATCAGAGAAAAGTTGTGGAGAAATAGGGTACCTAGGCACAAGGACAAAGATTATTTGCCTTTAGGTATAAATAGTCATTGAGATTGTCCTTTAACTGAATTAAACTGTGGCATCACAGACTGGGAACAGGAGTATTTACATGATGATACATTCTGAACTTGTACACTGCCCTTTGCGACCTTGTTCTTCGTCTTTAAAAGAACAAATCCTGCTAAGGTACTGCAGGTCTTTCTTCATGTATCCACTGTGATCAAAACTATAGGCACACATGCTCAAAGAAGTATTTTCAAATTGTTCTTTCAAATTTTTAATTGTGAACTGTAGTTCTAAAGATGATGTTTAACTAAGATGTTTGCTACATGGTATTTTAATAACTGAAAGTCAGGTATTTCTTACTTTGAAGTTGATTATCTTGATACTTTGAAGTGAATTATCTTTCTAGAATGATAAAAATAAGAGCCTCCATTTTTTTTCTGAGAATTGCATATTGCAATGCTGACGCAATTTGGTTTTCATATATTGTATATTACTGGAACTGTCCATTTCTATTAAAGAAATGGCTGTTATAAGTTACTAAAGTTCCCATTTTGTGCTGTTCTATTTTGTCAACACAATTTTCTGCTTCACTAAATCAAAATGTTATGCAGGATGACAGATGCAGTACACTTTGTCAGAAATAAGTAGTCACTAAGCATGGGAAAAGAGCTTTATAGTGGAAAGTTTCATTAAAATACTGTTTGTAAGTAGAGCAGGTTGTTTATTTATGTTCATTATCACTTAAGTTTTCTTTTTGCTTTCACTTATGTCTATTTTCTTTGTTTTCTGGATTTCATTGCATGTTTTCCACAACCCTTTTTTTTTTTCAAGGAACTAAAGAAGGAAATGAAATACACTGCAATAAAGAGCAGAAATGGGTAAATGGGTCTGTCCATGATCAGCAGTACAGTGGTTGTTCTGGGACTGTGGTCACTGCCTTGCATTCTGCTGAACTCTGATCTGTATGAGGAATGAGTCTGGTCAGAGATTTAAATTGTTTTATGTTTTACTTAAGGCTATCTGTGCTTACCCAGTTCAATTTTGTCTTCTTTTCTTTTTTATTCTAGGCTTCCTGCTCTGAATTTGTTTCTTTGCAAAATGAATATTGCATTGTTTCAAAAAGATTGGAGCCTCCAGTAGAATTTGAAAAGATCACTGCACATAAATCAAGAGCTTATTTTTCTTGAAGACTTCTGTCCAGCTTTTAAAGTTTTAATCACAATGAATTCAGGCTTATGGAGTCAAGAAAAAGCAAGTTCATCCTATTGGGAAGAGAGGATCTTTTATTTGCTTCTCCAAGAATGCAGTGTCATAGACAAGCAGACTCAAAAGCTCTTGAA
The DNA here is from genome assembly GCF_963513975.1 of Fringilla coelebs. Taxonomy (NCBI): domain Eukaryota; kingdom Metazoa; phylum Chordata; class Aves; order Passeriformes; family Fringillidae; genus Fringilla; species Fringilla coelebs. The sequence goes on along the minus strand of NC_140040.1, from coordinate 12,076,842 downwards.
AGTGCCCAAAGGTAGCATTGGGCAGTTTTTTCAAGACCGTTCTTCTGTGGCACACTCCAGAAATATTCCATGTAAAGGCAAGAAACTGCAGATTGGATTAAAGATTCTGGAACAACCTCATGCAATCTTGTTTGTGGATGAGAAGGATGTTATAGAAATAAATGAAAAACTAGCTGAGTTGCTTCTGGCTATTACTAACTGTGAGGAAAGATACAGTTTGTTTAAGAGCAAAAGCAGGTTAGCTAAAGGAGTCCAGATAGATATTGGCTCACCTGTTAGAGTACAGCTGAGATCAGGGGATGAGAAATATCCTGGAGTTGTTCGCTTCAGGGGACCCTTAATGCAAGAAAGGTCCCTAACAGGGATATACTTTGGAGTAGAGTTGCTGGTAAGTTACTTGCTAAGGGGTGGTATCAGATATACTTTATGAGGTGAGCTGAATATGTCTTCAGTAAAAAGAGGAAGTCCTAATAACTTTTTTTTTCTGGAAGCATATTACCCCTAAAATCCAATACTTTCGGTCTTTTCATAAGTACATTTATGTGAACGTGCCATATCACATCAGCCTTGTAATCTCCAGGTTAAGTGAAGCTTGATGTGGTGCATGGGCTGCCAGAAAGATTTGAACATACTCTGAGTCCTCTGGCCCAGAAAAATTTTAATTCATAGAATTGTAGAATGGTTTGGTTTTGAAGAGACCTTAAATACCATCTAGTCCCAGACCCCTTGTTAGGTCAGGGGTACCATCCACTGGACCAGGTTCCCCAGAGCTCCATCCATCCTGGCCTTGAACGCTGCCATGGATGGGGCATCCACAACTTCTCTGGGTAAAAATATTTACAGCCTTCTCATGGTGAATATCTGACTCTCAGGTTTCTGTTGAGTACTTTGTTTGCCTGTGTCAGGATACAGTCTGTAAATGCAGGGTTGGGCTGCTGGTTTTGGTGATCCCTAAAAGTCCAATGGCAACTAGTTAAAATAGAGAATGTATCTGTTCTGTGTTCCTTGTGAGATATTTCTGCAAAATTAATGCCAACCACAAGCTATTGAAGAATTAGGTTCAGGAGATTTCCTCTTTTGTTGTAGAAGTATAATTTTCAAAGTACTCTTTAAACTTTTCCTGAACTCTTTGTAATTCCCCCTGAGAACCTCAGGGAATATCAGGCCCAAGTGTTTCTGAAAATCATCTCACTTTATATGGCATGTAAGTGGAATTTTTGAATACTTAGCATTATGTCTAGTATGAAGTACTCTTGTCTTGATATGGCAAGAATTTGATGATTGAAGCAAAAGTTGCTCCTGAAAAAAACATGCTTCTCTGAGTTTAAAGGCTTCTGCCTGTAGCTACTCTCTAATCTAGTGACATCTTGCTCTTTATTCCCTGAAGATAGACAGTTTGTATATTTACCACAGATTCTGACAACAGAATTCTCTCAATAACGGTGGTGCATCAGGCAAATTCTTAGTGCAGTTTATCCAAAACACTGGCTTATGTTACTGCTTTATTAGTAGTCTGTTTTTCACAAAATACATGATTGGTTTTTTATCTCTTTTTTTCCTTCCTCTCTTTTTTCTCCTTCGCCACTTAGGAAGAAGGTCGTGGTCAGGGCTTTACTGATGGACAGTACCAAGGCAAGCAGCTTTTCAGATGTGATGAGGATTGTGGGGTTTTTGTTGCTTTGGACAAACTGGAGCTGGTGGAAGATGATGACAATGAACTGGAAAGTGACTATGCAGCTCCAGTTGACGCAATGCAGGTAGAACTTCCTCCTCTGGAGATCAACTCCAGGGTTTCTCTGAAGATAGGAGAGAGTATAGAGTATGGCACAGTTATATTCTGTGATGTCTTACCAGGAAACGAAAGTTTAGGATACGTTGTTGGAGTGGACATGGTAAGAAAATAATCTGACTTTAATAACTTCTGCATGTGTGTTAGCTAGTGAATGACATGCACGTAGAAGAAGAAACATTATCCACAAGCTACTTCAGCGGAGGCTGACCTAAAATGGGAAATAAACGCTGTGTTCAAAGATGCATTTGGTGGTAATTTTCTTGGCATCAGGTAAATGGTGTTGTATTTGATGCTGAACAGTTCAGGCAAAATACTCTGCATACTCTGAGGAGCCTCCACTGAGCTACTTGCCATGTTAGGTGTCAGTCATGGAGTCAAGTGTTTGTCTTGTGAGACTGGCTTTGTTCTGCCTGTTAAAAAAAATAGGCTGGATGTCTTTTTCTTTTGGTAGCCATTTTTAAAAGCTTTTTTTCATGTAACTGTTTTGTTTGGCTTAGTTCTACCTTAAAAGTGTGAGTTTCAAGGACAAAAGTTGATCTTTCAAGAAAATGTGAAGCTTGTAATTAAAAGTTATTTCTAGCAACATAAATTTTTTAAAATGAACAGCTTTAAAATTTTTGCTATTTCAAGATTGTTCTGGTTTTGTAGCTTAGATGCTTCCATTTTCTTGGTTGCTTTACCTGTTTCCTAAAAATGCACTGGAATTGCTCTAGCTTGTTTATTGATAATGTTTTTTAGAAGAAAAATGCTTGTTAAAGTAGGAGCTGTCTCTCAAGAGATAATGTTTTATGCTTTTGCCTTTAATGACTGTAATGTTTGGCTCTTCTAAATACAAAATTAGTTACAGGAAAAAGTAGATGTTGTCAAATGTTTAATTCTCCTATTTTTTATATTCCTAAAGACATATGTGTGTACTCAGTATAATGTAAATCTTCTTTTGGGATGCATGTAATGTATTTTCCTATTTTTAGGATAATCCGATTGGAAACTGGGATGGAAGATATAATGGAATACAGCTGTGCAGTTTTGCAAGTGTTGAAAGTACACTTCTTTTGCATATCAATGATGTTATTCCAGGTATGCCCTGCTTTCTTAACCAGAAGGCAGACTTTGATAACATCTAGGACATCCTTCACCTAGGCACAGTTATATGATTAAAACAATACTGCAGAATTAATTTCCTAAGTTCACTTGAATTACCTTCTCTGTTATATTTCTCTTCAGTATTGCCCTCCTTTGGGTTACATTCTCACTAGTAGAAAAGCTTTAATACTGAGCAAAATTCCTGTCAAATTTACAATACTATGCAGTGTGTAATCTTCATGAATATGTGAGTGTCTGTAGTGGGAATGTTTTCTATGAACTCTTGTACAGTTTACTCCAGGAGTTCAAATATCTTGATCAGAAAGTTGTTCTTTCTGTGCTTGAAAGGTATTAACAGGATTATGTTTGCATTCTGGGAATAAATACTCGAAATGCCTGTGAAGACTGTGGAAAAAAATCACTGCAGTAATTTACTGAATAGTATTAACTTGTAACAAGTACAGTTCCCTGATTCCTTTTCTGAAGAAGGAAAAGTTTGTATGAGACTTTTGTTTGGGCACTATCTCTAGGCAGGTTCTAATGAGTCTGTAGTCTAGTTGCTCTCACACTTCAGTTTGACTGACTTTTCTTAGGTCTGCCTCCTACTTGCTGGCTTAGTTGATATGCATGTTTTTGCACAAATTTTCTGCTCTTCTCTGGAGAATTCATAGGGACTTCTCCATTTTTTGAAAACTGCATTTATTGTAGATGTATTTATAGGAAAAAACCTTAAAATTTCTTGTATCTGTTTCCCATAATGGAAATACATACCCACGTTAAAGGATATGGAGTCAACCTATTTGATGTGTTCAAGTAGTAATGGTAGACTTTGCAGCAAGCAGTTGCTGATGTGATAAAAGCAGACTGTATACACATAAAATGTTCTTGTGCCAAACAAGGCTTTGTTCTGCTCAGTGTTAAAGCTTGTGATAGCAGAGCTTTGTTCAGTTTTGAGGTGAACTTTGTGTAACATAGTGAAAGCATAGCAAAGGGAAGCTAATACTCTCTTCATGTGCCATGTCTTAGAGACTGTGTCACAGGACAGGAGACCTCCCAAGCTTGCCTATACCTCAAGAAGTGGTGACAAAGGCTTGTTCAATCATAGTAAGCCAAAGGCTATAGGTATGTATGGGAAAGGATTTTATTTACTTTTGTAAGATTACAAAATTTTGTTGCTTGCAAGAAAGTATTGTCTTTTCTATCAGTTGGTGTATTATTTCAGTTATGTGTCAAGAAACATCACAGAATCACCAAGATTGGCAGAGACCTTTGAGATCAAGTCCAACTGTACTTAAAAGTTAAATTTCTCTGGAGTATTAGTATGAATTTAATCATTATAGAGATGATAGACAGTTTAAGTTAAGATTGCTCAAACTGCCTTCATTTTCATGAAAAAAAAATTTGCGGTTTAGCAAAAATTCTTGACTGAATTACCAGGTCAGGACTACATTCGGTTTCTCTGGAAGTGTGATGGTGTGAATTTATTGTTTTGGTTTGGTTTTTAATGAATACAGTTTGCTGTTGTCTTCTTGCAGAACTAGTAACTTCAAAATTTTTAGCTCAGGAGCAGATCTACTTAATAGTGACTGTATTAATTTTGCTGTGATTCAAAACTGGAATTGAATTCCCAAAATATAAACTTGCTTGACTCTGTTTTTGTTCAAGTCTGAAAACCCTCCTGGGGAAAACCAACAAACAAACTGAAAGAGAAGCAATTTTAAATTTTTTTTTTATTTAAAGGCAAAAATCAAAATTCAGTGTCTTGATTTTACTAGTGGCTACATTGGGTAGTAAAATACTAATGACAGTATATTCTGTAAGTTGTCATTTTACCTGGCATTGGATGGCACAGGTGATCTTCACTGTAGTAGCTGTGGTTATATGTTGGTGCAAGTTATAAATTTGGAATTGGATCAGCAATTTATTTGCCTACTGTGAAATTTTAGTGCTTTAAAACCAGCTGTATTGCAAATACCTTCTTATATCCGTAATTTATAGTCATGAAAAATTTGCTCTTGAGAAGAGTTTTCTGCCTTCTTTTCAGCTTGGTGACTTGAGATTTCAGCTCAGAGTGTGTGCTGGTTTGGTGTAGACTTCTACCATGTTGTAAGCTTAGACCTATGTTAACCTGTGTTTGCTCCTTTGTGGAAGTTGTGTCTTCTTGAAGTTTAATAACAAATTTATATGATGAAATAAGAGAAGAGGTGACCTAAGTAGAGATTAATCTCTTCACTAAAATATGTTGCTTTCCAGGATCTACCTCTGAACCTGGAAATAGAAGCAGATCTGAAGTCTTCTACACATTAAATGGCTCATCAGTTGACTCTCAGCCTCAAACAAAAACGAAATCCCCATGGTATATTGATGAAGGTAAAGAGAGAGGATGGTTTTTTATGTATTTATTTTAAAAACCCAGAAAACAAAACTAGAGTGTATTATGTTCTTCAAATAAAACAAGGATGAGATTAAATGTAAAACAATTGGACTGTGTTATTATAGTGGAATACATATTACATCATAAAAAGCATCTTGAAACCCTTGTGAAAATGTACTGTGTCTTGGTGTGACCCATGGTTTTATTCTGCATGTAGGAGATTATGTTCTTGGCAATTCATGTGCAGCTCTGTAGCAATGCACGTCTCACAGGCAAAATAAAAGCTGAGGCTGGGATGGATGACAAGAAGTATTCCTTGTAGCTGAGTGTACACAGTAATTGTATTTTGCCTGCAGATCTAAGGGAACTGTAATCTTGTGCCATGCCAGCTAATCAGTCTGGAAGTGGGAGTGGGGAAATTATCTAAGTAAACGTGGGTTTTTTCTGTATTTTAAAAAAGTTATTTCTGTAAAATCTCTCTTTGTTTTTAAAAGTATGAGTGCACATACTTGAAGGATCGATCTATCTTGATTTGCTTGCTATTTTTCTTTCTCCTGGTAAACTTTAGAAAAGAGTGGCTGACTGGCTTAATGTCTGAAGGGGTAAATACTAAACTGTTAAGTTACACCAGAAACCTCTAGCAGCAGTAGCCCCTGAATTCTTTGAAGCACAAAAGAAAATGGGGTAAAATTGTTCTTGGTTCTGTAACAGATGTCTTTTTAACATTTTTAAGACATTAACTTCATTTAATGAAACAGCATGGGGAGAATGGGTGAAGATGAGGCTTTTGTTCTGTGAATATCAATTGTGTATTAGAGACCCAATTCAGGCTGCTCTATGTCTGTGTAGAGAGATGAGAGAAGACACAGTGCTTGTGCTGTTTCATGTAGTTGTGATCTCTTTTATCAGGCACTGAATTGCTCATGACATGTTTAAGTCTTTTATTCTTTGTAGACACTGATAGATTCCCTGCTTTAGAACCAAAATATGTTGTGATAAAGTCAGTGGAATAAGCACTTTTCCATTTGCAAATCATATCTGCAAGCAATTATTTATGTATTTATAAGCTGTGAACCAATTAATTTCCTCAGTCACAATGGCCAGTGAGCTCTTTCTAGTTTTGTCACCTACAGTCATAATCCTTGAGGCTGTTAGCTCATGTTCAAAGAAAAAGCCTCATGTGATGATGAAAAAAAAAAGACTTCAATCCAAACCTTTCCCATAGTTTCTAACATCTCCTTTCTCTGTGCTGTTTATTTCTGTTGCTTGTGGTAAAAGTGGTGGGACTGCAGCAGTGTCTGCTCAGTCAGTTCTGTGTCTCCAGTGTTGTCAAGTGACAAAAGTCTTCCTAAATGTCCGAGTTGTTAGTGCTTCCCACCTGTTACATCAGATGCTGCTGGTTTGAGAGCCAAGTCTCCTTTTTTAATAGAAGGAGAAAAAAACCCCCAACACTTACTAACATGTTGGTTTTGATTTTAACAGCTGCTGAAGACCCTTCAAAGTCACTTACCGATTCATCTCCTGGATTTGGGCATTCTTCACCACCACTGCAGCCACCTTTAACAAATTCTGTGTCTACAGAAAACAGATTTCACTCCCTCCCCTTTAGCTTGACAAAAACAACAAGTACTAATGGTACTATGGGACACAGTCCTCTCTCTTTATCTGTTCAGTCTGTCATGGGTGATGTGAATACTACAGCTACCCAGGAAAGTCCATCAGCAGCAAGTCCAATTGGAAACTCACATGGTCTTGAAGCAGGTTCCTTGGCTGAAGTTAAAGAAAATCCTCCTTTCTATGGAGTAATCCGCTGGATTGGCCAGCCCCCTGGAGTAAATGAAGTGTTAGCAGGACTGGAACTGGTAAATATAAATTCTAGTTCACATTAATGCTAATTACTAGTTTTGTTTCTCAGAGCTGGTGCCTTTATATGCTGCAAAAGCAGCCAGTCTGGGGGATTTGCCCAAACAGGTTGCCAAGTGATTTGCTTAGTGCTAAAATCTTTGATAAGCTCTGACTTTTATGGCTGCCCCACACCTTACCCTGTTAGTAGACTCTGAAATGTGTTTTTATCACAGTGGGCAACGGATTTTGTAGGACTTATCAATTCCTTGCTTTAGAAGAGTGTCCTTTGCTTATATTATAGAGATTGTAATTGAAAAATGAAATTTAAAGGTTCTTTAAGGGGAAATTTATATAAAATTCTCTTGCTGTAGTAGTCTTTGTTGAATGTAATTTTTGTTTGTTGTTTGCATATCAGCAAGCAGGCAGTCAGAGTGATGACTGTCAGAGCTGTAAGGCTGGTTTTGATAATTGACAGTAGTGATATTGTTGATTTGACAGCCATGTGCTTTATGTGTTTCTGTGGGCCCTTTGTAAAAAAAACCCCACAGTTGTCTCAGACATGAATTGCTGTTGTGTGCTGACATTCCCTCCCTGGCAGCTGCTGCCATGGTTGTGATGAGGTATTGGTTAAATTAATGTCTACACAGTTAGGGAGATGGGGGTCTTTATTTTGGGATAATGTTCAATAACATATTACATAAAACAGTGTAAAATTATGTGAAATATAAGCAAAGTATATGAGAATGTGACTGGAATTCCAGCTGTTACAAAGAAGTCCTGGTCCTTGTGGGTGTTTAGGGGCAAGTTGAAGCCATAGCTTGCCACAGGCACTCTGAGCAGGCACCCCCTAGGGTGTCATGCATTAGCCTGGGTGCCACTCGTGCATTTCTGCATTAAAGCCTAGCTGTTGTTAGTAAGCAGGCAATGTACCTTAAATCCTGTTCTCAAAGATAACAGCTTGTTGTTGTTTACTCCTAGTTTGTGTTCTCTCCTTGATGTACATTTTGTGTGTTTTGAAGCAGGCATTTTTCTTGTGCAGCCAAATCACGCTGAAATTGTTCGCACTATCCCATGCTCAGTGATTTCAATGAAGTGGTAAAAAGTGCTCTTTCTAACTACAGAAGGAATCTGGACCAGGTTACATGCACAGTCTCCTCCTACCTCCCCCATGCTGCTTCTGGTGGACTTTTTGTTTTATTTTGGATGTAGTGAAAGTTTAGGCATGAAGAAAGAAAGAAACATGCCAGTCTTAATGTTGTCAATAAATCCAGTCAAACAACACCTCAGTTGAGGCTTTGGATACTAAATTGCAGAAACAGTGTATCATGCTTCAGAGTAGCAGAAGGGTGACTTATGGGTAGATACTTTGTCAAATGTCTCACTGCAGAATTGTAGAAATAGGAAAAATGCTGAATCCTTCTCCCTTGGATTTTCAGGAAGATGAATGCGCAGGCTGCACGGATGGAACATTTAAAGGAACTCGCTACTTCACGTGTGCTCCAAAGAAAGCTCTTTTTGTTAAACTCAAAAGCTGCAGGCCAGACTCCAGGTTTGCCTCACTCCAGCCTGTTTCCAACCAGATCGAGCGCTGCAACTCTCTAGGTACTGAGCTTCTGCTTATTTCTTGTTTATCTCCTGGGAACTGGCCAGGGCTTTGGTTTCATTCATTCCTGCAATGAGTTCTTTTATTGAGCACTTGGAAATCTGTACAGGTATTACTTAATTGAGATAAATGAATAGCAGATCAGCCTGTACAGAATACAGTGATTCTTGAATTATTCCTTTATGCCTTAAAGCAAGAAAATGTTTATATATTTAAAGAAATGTCATAAAATTATGGGAATTTTTTATGCTGTACACTTTTTACATTAGAAGTTGTAAAACAATCTTGCTGAAAATGGTATTTGTAACTGTAGCACTGTATGATTACAGTAAAAGAAATAAAGGCAGTTATTTTTCTGTAATCTATAACATCAAATTGTTTTAGTCTCTAAATATTAACAAAGAAAAGCATGTATTTTTATGATGGAAGTTAGTGGTGAAAAACCTCTTTTTTTCCCTAAGTTCAAGTATTTTAGATTTCTTTGTATTGTCTGGGACAACAGCAAAGAAAAGTGTCTGATACTTGTAAAATACTGTGAACAAGGCATTTGTAATGATAAGAGAACTTCATTCCTACTGGATAAAATTAATTCAGTGCTGCAGGCTTTCTGAAGCACTCTAGTGTGAAACGTAAGGCCTTGTTCACTCTCTGGAAGACAGTGAGTCTCAGCTAGAATAAAATGCTATTCTAGTCCAGAGAAGGGATGCTTACACTAAGGCAGCAATTTAGCTATAAAATATTACTAGGAAAATCTCAAGGGGGATAAAATTTGAGGCTTTAAAGTGTCTTTTGAAAAAAAAAATTTCAGCCTTTGGAGGTTACTTAAGTGAAGTGGTAGAAGAAAACACTCCTCCAAAAATGGAAAAAGAAGGTTTAGAGACAATGATTGGAAAGAAGAAAGGTATCCAGGGTCATTACAACTCCTGTTACTTAGACTCCACCTTATTCTGGTAAGTTCATAATTTGTATAGCAGCATCCCTTGCTAGAAATGCAGAACATGTGATCTTTGCTTGAGTGACTGTCTGTGTGTACTCCTGTGCAGCTCCCAGTGTCCTGTGCTGCAGTCCCTGTGCTCTCCCAGTGCCAGCAGTGAAGCGCTGCTCATGTCCACACTGGACTGGCCCTTATGGATCTGCTTGCTTAGAGGGAGTCAGTCCCTGGCCTGTAAATGGTTGAAGGATCAGGAGAACACAGGCCAGGGGATGGAGGGAGGGAAATGCCTCTTACAGCTTCTTTGCAAAGTCCTGCCTGCAATTGGTTCTGGACTTTGCTGCAGAAAGAGCACTGGGTTGGCGTGGACTTTGCTATTTAGTGCAGCTGTGTCCCCTGTCCATAACTGCCTCTTTTCGAGTTTGTTTAGTTCTTTAATTCTTCTGTGGCTTTGCTTGGTTTGTCTTATGTTGCTCAGGCATCGGAATGGTCAAAACAACCTTCCTTTCCTTTTTTCTTTGTAGCCTGTTTTCTTTTAGCTCTGTTTTGGACACTGTGCTACTCAGACCTAAAGAAATTAATGATGTAGAGTATTATAGTGAGACTCAGGAGCTGCTGAGGACAGAGATTGTGAATCCTCTGAGAATGTAAGTGAAGAACTGGTCTCTAGTCTAATATGAATTAGAGAGATCGTATAGTGTTTGCATTCCTACTGCAAATCTGAGAAGTTTGGCTATCTGCTGCTACTCAGTGTATTTTTAGGAGTATTTTTACTTTTTCTTTATAGTAAATTTAATCAGTGATAACTGGAAAGAGTTATTCATTATTTGGTGAGAAATATTTTCACTAGTTTCTTACTTGCAAATGGATCAGCACAAAGCTATTGTAAAATTTGTACAAGTATTGTACAGTAATAAAAAAGTATTGATGATACAAGTTATGCTTGTTCACAGCATTCATCTTGACATGTTTTTAATGCTATTGTGCTTGACAAGAAAATTATTTGTGTTATTTTATATGAGTTTCACAATTTGATAGATTTAGCAGAGCTTTAGAAGCTTCATTACTTTTTACATGTGGTCTGCAAATGGCCAAAATGCTTTTATCAAAATAACTTAATATAACTTTGTAATTTCTCAGGCACAATGAGCAAAGGAGGTGCAACAAAAGTCTCCATGAAAAGTTGTTGTTCTTAAGCTTAATTTTTTTCAGACAATTGAATAATACAGTTATTCTGTGAGTTGTCATTGAACAATTTCTGATGAAGTTTTTATTTTAATAAATAAAAATGTTGGTCCCTGAAGCCTTGTTCTTGTCAGGGAGTGTGTGCTTGGCCTGCTGTGTTCCTGCAGGGTCTGTGAACAGGTAGGATAGCAGGATGCACACTGAGTAGCAGAAATTTCAGGTGCCTGAGGTGGCTGAATGCCTTACTGTCCTTTGATCATACTTAAAAACTTTAGGGGAAAAGACTGAATGCTCAAAGCCTCAGTTTCTTAGGTCAGCAGTACAGCTCTGTGTCTTTCTCAAATATTGCATTTTTTTTTTGTTAACAACTCCCACAGTGCTGTTATTATGTGACATTCTGAAATGATGTATTAAGCTCTGCAAATTAGAGTGAAAACAAATCAAAAGTAATTAACTGACAAATCCAAAAATAGTTGTCCTGGTAAGTTGATTACTAAAATGCTCTTAAAGGTTGTAAAAGAACATTGAACACTGCATTAAATTAATACTACATTAAGAAAACTAGGAGTTAGATTAAATATGAGAAATCAGTATGTAGTTTTGAAGAAATACTGTATGCAGTTAAAGAAGGATTTGAGAACCTGTATTTCAGTTTTTAAGTGATTGGTTTTGGCTTTTCTTCTCTGACTTGATCAAAAACTAGCTAATAGCTTATTAAACCCATTTATCTTAGATATGGATATGTATGTGCTACAAAAATAATGAAACTGAGGAAAATACTTGAAAAAGTTGAGGCTGCATCAGGATTCACTTCAGAGGAAAAAGGTAATGGGGGAGGTTTGCTTTTCTTTGAGACTTACAGGAATCTAATATGAAGGAACTGAGGAATCTTGCTACATAATTAAATCAGAACAAAGCACCTAGATGTTTTTCTGTGGCAGTAGTGTCTCAAGCAGAGATCTGAGTTACCACTGGCTGCTAGAAAGGTATCTTCTGCTTCCTCAGCTATGTAAGGAACCCCAGCTGAACAGTTTCTGCAGTCTTTCACTGCCTGGATTTCTTTTAGTGCCTTCCTGTGCCCCTGGAACTCCCTTCTAGCAGTTAGTGGAGAAGACTGATAAGGCTGGGATGTTTGTCCTCTTTCAAATTGTCACTTTGATCCCTGAGGAATAAACTTTTGCACTGCAACATTTCATTGTTAAAATGGTTATGTAGTATTTTAAGAAATAAAATGTTCAAATCATGTTAGAAATATTAGTTCCCAACTTTTTGACCTTCTGCTGCATATATTGATTAATTAGCATTGTATTATGTAACTGTTTTGCTTTTATTCAAGAGAATACTATTTTCTTTGTAAATTCTGAATGCTGGAACCAGTATTTACTGCAGTTAGTGGCAGGGAGAGAAATAGACCAGCAAACTATGGTGGGGGAGAACAGCCCTCTGGGAAGTGCTGTTGGCTACATTCTTGGTTAGAGAACTTGGTCTCTAGTTGAACTTGGGACTATGGTGTAGATTTTGTGTCACTGTCACTGGCTCTCTGCAGATTCACTGTTTCCTTTTGAAAGCTTTTATTTCTCCTGGAAAAGTTGTGTGGTGCTAAATGATTCCTCTGAAATTCAGAGCATCTTTTTTAACTTTACTGGAAAGCTTTGTTACCCGATTGAGCCTGTACCTTTTATTGGGGCCATTTAACACTAAAAGAATAAAGATAGGTTTGTCATGAAAATCCTAGTTTGTCATAATCTTATTGGGGTAATAAAGCTGTAAAAATTAACTATTACTGTTTTCATTTGAAAATTTTGAAAACCTTCACTTTCAATGAATCTTGAATAATGTATCTGATTTTGTGTGCTGACAAAACTTTCTTTCTCTCCTGCCTCCAGATCCAGAAGAATTTTTGAATATTTTATTTCACCATATTCTAAGAGTTGAGCCACTGTTGAAAATAAGGTGAATCCTATTTCTTTGGCCTTCCAGGGCTTTGTTGTCTGTGCCATACACAGAACAAAACTTACATTCCACCATTCAGCTTTAGCAGAAGAGTCTGTGTGTGTTGTTGTGCACATACCTGAACTCCACAAGGGCAATGTAGAAGTCTCCTTTCTTCTTAGTAGTGGTAACACTGAGCATCATGCTTTTAGAATCCTCTCAACACCTGAATACTCTAAAAAGCAACATTGACTCAAATGCTGGCTGGGATGGGAGGAAGTTACAGTTTATAGCAAATTTGATGAAAGTTCCCAGGGACTTCTGATGCTGAGATTAAACAGCTCCAACCAACCTAATGGTTTTCTTTTGCTCTTAGAGGCTAGTTAGTCCTGTATGTTTTTTCTCTATAGTTGCAAAAACCATTTCTTCAACCTGAGCATCATCTTTTATATCCTTTCTTTTGTACTTCCCAAGGAGGTTGAATTGCTTATCTGAAGATCTCCTCCCAAATATATCAGAGTTATGTTTATTTAACAGAAACATGATCTGAAAACATTGATATTTGATACTTCACTATGTTTTGAACATCTGACCTTGGTAGCTTAATCCTGTGCCCCCTCTCCCTAGCTATACAAAATGTGTTGTGGTTTTGTGGTTTTTTTTTTAAAGAGGATAATTGGTTTGTGGTGGGGACATGTGTGTTTAAGGGAAAGGTTTTTTTCCCCCTTATGGTGAGGATAAAGAAGTTTCTCCAGACTATTTCCTATGGCTTGCATTGGCAGTTTGTGTGGTAATCTGCCTCAGAGTTGGCCTAGGTGTGGAAGGAGTCTTAACAATTACAGCTGGACAGCCTTGAATTTGGATTATCCTTTTGGAGAGTTCTCTGCTAACTATAGAGCAAGTCTAGCAGCATTAGCCATCTGTGTGAGACTTCCACTGCAGGAAGCAGTGTAAATATCGCCCTGATTTAGAGGAAATGTTTCATTAAACCCATCATACTGAAGATAATTAGTGTTGTTTCATTTGATATTTTATTACTGAAACTCCTAATTGTCTCTCCAATGAAAGCTGCTTTATTGTCTTGGAGTTTTTGATGCAGATGCTTAGTTGGTAGTTTTGCCATGCAAAAGCATATGTTTTTAAAACATGCTCTGAAACTCACATTGATTTTGTTTCTTTAAATTTTTCCATAATCAATTCAAACTTAATACTTGCCTGCCTGGCACTTTGTTACTAGGGGCAGGGGACTGGGCTTTGTCAGGCTTTGTTGTTTGTTTGGGGTTTTTTTTAAGCACAATATATTTCAATGCAGAGAGGGTGTCTTGTTGACTATTTTAATGTAGATGTTATTTTTCTAGAAGATACAGTTATCATTACAGTAGAGCTTCAGAATCTGGTTTTTTTTGTTTTTTTTTTTTTTTTTGTTTGGTTTTTTTTTCTTTAAAACTGTTTTTAGATCAGCTGGTCAGAAAGTACAAGACTGTTACTTCTATCAAATTTTTATGGACAAAAATGAGAAAGTTGGAGTCCCAACAATTCAGCAGTTACTGGAGTGGTCATTCATCAACAGCAACTTGAAGTTTGCAGAGGTTGGTGACAGCAGTTGCCTTGTTAGAAGTGATCATACCTAAATATCTGTCCATTCAGCAATGGGAGAAAAGAAGGATTTGGTGCAAAAGTATGCAGACATGTTGGAAAAGGGATTATTGTGTCAGTGATCCAGAATGCCTACACAGCAAAGGCATTTGAAGGTTAACTTTTAATGAGATGTATTCTTTGGTTGATCTGTTCAAAGTGATTTAGGTAAAGAATTACTAAAAGAAAACTTCTTAGCTGCTGCCATTGAGTTGTTTTAAGGACTAATACTGTGAGATACCTTTGTTAGTGGGCTGTGAGTTTAAAAAAATATATGAATATATTTATAGCATTAGAAGAATGTCTACAAAGTTAGATAATTATTTATCTCAACTTCATTACCTTATATTCTGGCATTTTACCTAGGCACCCTCTTGCCTGATTATCCAGATGCCCCGGTTTGGAAAAGACTTCAAAATGTTCAATAAAATTTTTCCATCCTTGGAATTAAATATAACAGACTTACTTGAAGACAGTAAGTATATAACATTGCATTGTATAATAAAAGAGAGTTGCTGAGAGTGACTTCAACAGTCAAAGTATTCCTGATACTTCTGGTGGTTTGTTGGGTTTTTTTATCGTTGGATATTTACCAAGATAGTGTGAGATGCTCGGGCTGAAGAGAAATGAAATTTTACTGGGTAGAATGCTTTTTTCCTCTCATGTAAATTAGAAGCTCTAATTCAGAAGAATATATAGAATACAAATTCTCTTTTTTGTTTAAGTTTTGAATACCTGTACAGCTGAACTTACTTCAGGACTGTTTTTAAAATTGAGTTATTAGCAGCAAAACTGTTCATTAGTTCATTAGACTAGAAGGAAGCTTGGGATGAGGATGTGCACCTGTGGTATATTGTGGTTGTACATTTTTTAGCCATAATTATATCACTTCTTTTTGTGACCCAAGTTTCTGTCATTGGTCATTCACTGAATTTTTCATTGCATTATACTAAGGAAGGACACCTGGTTTTAAATTTGAGTTTAGAATTAATAAAACTGCCAAAATTCCTTAGAATAATAATCTCTGGAGTTGCCGTGGCCAATTCTCTCACCGTCTTGGCCATCAGCTTATGCGGGGGTTTTTTTTTGGTGGTTGTTTTTTGTTTGGTTTGGGGTTTTTTTTGGGTTGGGTTTTTTTTTTTTGCTGGTGTTGACAGCTGTAGGAGCTAAGACCACTATGATGAGAGAGAGCTAACATGATTTAAAAGCCTGTTTTTCCTTGTTCACACACTTGATTTTTATCATCTTGTTTTGCCCCTTACCAGTGTAAATGTTTTTCTCTTAATCCACACTGCACCAAAGAGAAGTTAAATAGACTGGTACATTTCTCTTTGATTAGCAATCTCATTTTAACTTTTTTTTTAATGTAGTGTCATTCTCCATTTAAAGTAATAGTTGTCCTTCATTTTCATATTCCTTTTGTTAAAAATCAAAGCCTCCCCAGCCTGGAGACTAATACCTTTGTTGCCACTGCAGCTCCCAGGCAGTGCCGTATCTGCAGAGGGCTCGCTATGTACGAGTGCAGGGAGTGCTATGAAGACACTGATATTTCTGCTGGCAAAATCAAGCAGTTCTGCAAAACGTGCAATACACAGGTCAGTGCTTGTCTTTGATATTCCCATGGGTTTTACCCAAATGGTTAATGCTGTGGTAATCAAAAGAAAGGCAGAAGAGATAGTGAGACTTCTTCACCAGCACCAGTGTAGCTGCCACCCACCAAGTAAAGTGTCTCCTTCGGTGACAGATCAGACTCCTGCAATGTGTTTATCAGCATGGCAACTGCCAAGTCCAGGATTTGACACGGTGGAGAAGTAGTAACCATGTGTTTTAAATCTAATTTTATGTTCATGCTACCTTGTTAGAGTTGATAAATTCACGACAGAAATGCTATGTTTTGCTGTTTGGCAATTGCATGAAGATGTCAATCACGGCTTGTTTTCAAATCTGAGCATAGTAGAAAACTGTTGCATTAAACCTGACCTCCTTTCTAACCTTAGGTTTGAATTTTCTGGGCAATATTGAACTACCCTGGTGGGGGAAAATAGAAGAAACGTTTAGTCAGCTGCTGTTATTGCAGTTCCTTCTCAACACCATTAATCTTCTGTTCAGCAGTAATGTCCTTTTTAGCTTTGTCTGCCACCGAAACAAATAATCTTACGGGATGTTTTTTCTTTTCTGAAATATCACTTCAATTGTAGGTTCATCTTCATCCCAAGAGACAGAGTCATAAATTCAATCCGTTGTCCCTTCCGAAGGATCTGCCGGACTGGGACTGGCGGCACGGCTGCATCCCCTCGCAGAAGATGGAGCTGTTTGCGGTGCTGTGCATCGAGACCAGCCACTACGTGGCCTTCGTCAAGTACGGCAGGGACGACTCCGCCTGGCTCTTCTTCGACAGCATGGCAGATCGGGATGGTAACCTACCTTCACCCTCTCCTCTTTCTCTTGCAGTTTTGTATGTGTGGTTTAGATTTCAGGGACAATTTCCCTAAAGTTGTGGGGATATTAGTGTAGTTTAACTTGATGTGCTCGATGCTGGGATGCTGATCTTGGCTTAGCCTTACCTTAGCACATTGATTTCATGGCAGCTGCTGATTTGTGTATTCTGAATTTCACCTCAGTTGGTTACCTTAGTAATTAGATGGTTCAGAAGTAACTGAAGAAGTTTCCTAGTAGGGCTCACTATACATTTTTCTATGCTTTGCAAATTAGGCAATCAATTTTAAATAATCAACTCCAGAAATGTACTTTCCATTTATATTTAAGTTGATGTACATGATTATCAGTTAGCATACAAATATTTTTATTACTTTTTCTTAAATGACTTAGGGATAGATGTCTTTAGAATAAAGGAAGTAGTCACACATTACAATATCTATGCTATTCCTTTGAATCCTTTTACAGTTATTGATGGAAAATTGTTACCCTGTAATAATACAGATGTCAGTAGAACAACTGTTTTCTTAGATGCTGCTTTTTAAACAGATCCCATTTAAATATGGACTCTGTAGTTCTGGTGCCTAAGAAAAACAATAATAGATGAAGTGTCAGACACATAGTAACAGTTTTTGCATGAAGTATTCTTGAACCACTCTGTTACAGTGTGAGTTGGCAGGGAGAGAAGAGTCTTGCCTCCTGTTGAAAATGGTACTGCTACAGAAGTGAAGTCACTTTCTTACAACAGCCAGAAGACAATCAAGCTTTGTTTCACAGTGCTTGAAATATGTATGACTGATGTTTGTAAAGAACCACTTTATTTCAGGAATTTAGGTCACATGAGATGCTGGAAATATCTCCTGCTAATCTTAGGGGGGTTTTTAGTATTGCAAATATTTTCCTTCAGCTTTTCTTCATAAGCTAAAAATCTCTGCTGGGAACAGCAGGATGTCCATACTTGTGTTGTTTGAATTTGCTCAGTTTTATGAAAATGGCCAGGATCAAACTGTGCCTTAGTCTTGCAAGTCAGGTACAGACACAATTTGTAAATTCATCAGCTGTTACCAGTTGTCATGTTATTAACAAATTCAGTGCATGTGAGGTATGTATTCAGGTCACTTTCCTAAAGTCGCACAGAATTTTTAGTGTTAATGAAAATCCAGAGTTCCCCTTGGTTTTGTGGGGTGTTTATATGGGTGTGGTTTTTTGGTGAACTCTACAGGATATTCTGATTCTCATAGTGATTTCGTGAACAATACACTTCTCATAGATGTTTACCCTGCAGCAGTCCAGTGTGCATGTTTAAGTTTTTTAGAGGGTGTTTTCAAGAACTGGTGATGCTGTCATAATAAAAGTACATTTTGAAAAGCAAATATATGTAGATGTTCTCCTAATCTCTTTCTCCTTCTTTCCTAATGGTTTAAAAGGAGGTCAGAATGGCTTTAACATTCCACAAGTTACCCCATGTCCAGAAGTTGGTGAATACCTGAAGATGTCTCTAGAAGAATTGCACTCACTGGATTCCAGGAAAATCCAAGGCTGTGCACGAAGACTGCTTTGTGATGCTTACATGTGCATGTATCAAAGTCCAACAATGAGTTTATACAAATGAACCAGGATCTCTGCAGAACTGAGGAGACAGTACAGAGTCACCCACTCTTGGGTTTGCTGCAGTTTTGGGAAGTTCAATGCAACCGTTGCTGGCAATGGAAGAAGTTGACTATGACATCCAGAGGATTTACTGTTCCAAAAACTACATATGGAGTTCTGTCACTGAAGTATTTAAGCATTTTGCACTCTAGGAAGTGTGCTTGTGTGTGTTTGTTTTATAAACAAAGTTAAGTTACTAAAACTTAAAAGCTTTAAGTGCATTGATGATACACAGGCTTTTTTAAAATGTCAAAGGTGGAATTATATCAGGAGAAATCTCCTTAGTCCATTGGGAATGTAAGGATACAGTATTCTAGCTCAGTGCATTTCTGTGGACAGGGATGATCATTCTTATGTGTTTCTCTATACCTACCCTGTCTCCTCACCCTTGATCTTTTTAGCACCATAGATTCTCTCTCAAAGAGAGAATAACTTCACTTTGAGTAAGATAAATTTTAGACTGCTCATTGCATATTATGTTCTCTCATTGACTACATTCTTTTCAGTTCCAAAAATTAACATTCATTTAAAGATATGAATCCCTGTCTTGCAAAAATCGAACACACAGACTTGCTGTGTTGTTAACTTGCAACTTTTGGAGGGGAAAGAGAGGAAAAGAAGAGGGTATTAAGGGGAAGCATAATTGCTAAAATATAAAATTAGCAATGAAAATTAACAGATGTCTTTTTCTAAGTGTCTATTTTTAAAGAAACAAAGCAGTCTGGAACAGAACAGCAACTGTACACAAATGATTCCAGGACAAAACAATAAAATCATGGATTGCCTCAGGGAATGTTACTGAAGTGAGTTCTAGTCCTTGGTAAATAAAACTGAATTTTCTACAGTACATTAAGCTACTGCCTGGGAATGTTACACATCTGACTCTTCATTTCAGGATTAGTAATATTAAAAAAAGAATATTAAAAATCTCTGCTTGGAAAGATGAAGCTATACATAAAGGTAGATCAGAGTTTTACTGTATACCAAGTACCTGATGAAAACTAACTTGAAAAGCTGCAAAACCTGTGTTTATGTAAAGTACTATACTTTGAAGTCTGTTGGTTCCTGTTTGCAATGACATACTGTTGTTTTAGTTGCCTTTTAGCTACTTCTGTCTACACTACTGGCAAACATGCAACTATATATATACAGTAACATCTGGTTGTACCAATGGCATCTATATGAACTGTACATTTTCAACTCTTAAACTGTTTTATATGGAAACTTCCTTTATGGGATCAAGTCTATAGGAGGGAAGAGATAACAAATTTAACAGAGGAAAAGCCACATTGAAAAAGCCACTGTTTTAAAGGCAATGGAGACTGATCCTTTATTGTAGAAAGTGTGGTTGCTTTGTTTTTCTTGGAAAACCTAGAATCTTTCTTTGGGACACACTCTACCATAGAGGGTAGTAAGTTTGTAAACTGCTTGAAGGACTAATCTGTGAGAAGCAGGGGCTGCTGAGGGGGTTGATCTGTTCCATTAGCCTTTGCATGAAGCGTGCTCTCACCTTTCACTCTCAAGAGCAACAAGGTCATTAGAGGTGTCACCCTTGCTTTGGCCTGCAAGTCCCCTGGCTTTCATGTTCCCTTGCCTTATTTAACCAGTCTGTGCTCCTTGGCCAAACTCTTTTGTTTTTGTACAGAGCTCTTGACCTCTTTCTCTCCTGAAAAAAATCAGTGAGGTTTTAGGGATGGATTCTATAACCAGGCCCCTTGTGTCCCAACCTGGAAGGAGGTCCGAGCAGTGACCCGTTTGAACAAGGAGCAAACACAGGCCCAAGCACAAACCTGCACCCAGGAGACCAGTCTGAATGTCTGGATTCTTTCTCTTCCCTAGCCCTAGATTTATTTTTGACTTTCCTAGTGCATTAATTTCGTATGTCTTCCACTGGTGTCATCTTTCCAACCCCCAGCCTCATTTCCTCGTCCTGCCTGAGCTTGGAGAACAGCCTTGGACCTGCTATGGCCAGAGGAGAGAATTGAAATTAGCAGCTGTATTAAAGTTTCCTAGGTGAATAATCTTGTAGCAAAATATCCACTCTTTCATACAGCTGGAAAGTACCCAGCTTTTCAGGAGATACACTCAATTAGCAGAAGTGAATTAATACACATGGGTGTAAATGGACTTGGCTTCTTGCCTCCAAACTCCTGGCCTTTCAATGGAAAAGGAAAAGAAGTGTGCACTCTTCCTGTGGGACACAGGGAATATTCTTTACTGTGCACGCTTCTTGGTGACAAATACTGTGTTTGGAAAGGCAGGCAGTGCTCTGCAGCCTGCCTGTTGTACTATAGATTATTGCAAAATGGTAAATAGTTTTGCAAGCACTGTATGATTACATGGTTAGTTTGTTGCCCACTTAAGAGGGCAGAGATATCTTCTACAGCATGCAAAAAAAAATTAGTTTTGGCAATCAAGGAGTCTTCTTTTAATCTAAAATGTATTGCTGTGTTCTGTACTGCACTGCATTGGAGGTGATCTAGCAATGTAAATGAAATGTTACAGAAATAACCCCAATTTTATTTCCTTTCTCAGAAACGAGTGTACAAACAGAAAAGTGATTTCACTGTGAAAGGAAGCTTGTAAAATAACTTATATGCAAGGGTAAAAAAGGTGGGGTTTTCTGAGTGTTTTTTAGCCTTCAGCATATATTTGTAGGGGATTTGAATAAGCTATTTTGAAGCTTGCATTCTAAGCATCTACTGTTGTTAACTGTAATGCCCAAAGAGTCCAGTGACTAAGCACCCAACATTTGTTGTTTAATGCATTTGGAAACCTCCCAATCGCTTATTTTCTCTCTTCTTTTTTTTCTTTTTTTTTTTTTTAATATGGTGAATGTCCCCCCAAATTAATAGCCCTTAGATCATTCTTCATGGTTTGGCTCATAAGTACTGCTAACAATGGCCTTAACCTGTGAGTAGGAAAATACATTGACAACATGGTTCCTGACAGCCTGTAAAAATGTAAAGTTTCGTAGGACAAACTTTTGTAACTGGGGAAAAAACCTTCATCCCATGCAACTTGCCTGCTCTGCTAAACATTTATAGAACTAGGGGTTTGAAATGGAACAAATCACTGTGCCACTAAATTCTTGCTTATTTTGAACATAGAGGGTAAAGAGGAGGTATTAGCTAAAGGTGATGCCTTATAGATTTACTCAAGCAAACAAAATCCTTCAAGAAAGCCCCAACCAAACCCACTGTAAGTTACATCTGAAGGCTTGTCATTGGGCGGGGGACATAATTGGAGGAAAAAATTACAAAAATATCTATGTTCAGTAAAGGTCTTTCTAATATGTGATACTGATTCTGTGCTCTTGAAAATTGTAGTACTGTGTTGTACTGAACAGCCTGTGAGATTCCCATTTTAAGCAAGTACTGTGTAACAAGAATTGCTCTTGATCATAAATGGTTCATTTCAATGCACTTATTTTTCTCTGCACTTTATACTCCACTGAGTAGCTGAGCGTGGTCACCATGATCCCTGACACTTGCCAGTTCCATCCAATCCCAAGGCACCACCCTGCTGCATACCAGACTGGTGTGGTTTCCCAACTGAGCTGGTGTAAAAAGCAGCTTGAAAGCTCTGTGTATTTTTACCACTGTAACAAAGCATGTTTTTATCTGTTCTTGATGTTTTGCTAAATAAACATCCCATGTTTTGTGCACAAATAGTCTCTTAAGCTTACAAGGCTGTCTCCAAGAAGGCATAAGGGAAACAAACCATTGGATCAGGTTGCCCTCAACTAGCCTTAATTTATTTTTTTTTCCCAATGGTAGGGCTGAATGAGCTGCTGCTGGAAAGGAATGTACTATGTGCTCTTTCTGTATTAATATTAATTAAAAATATTATTCTTATGGCTCTATTCATTTCTTTGGGACTTGGAAATGTGGGAATGTCATGAAAAAGCATGAAGACAAGGTGAACTAACCAGGGTGTTTTTGTGTACTTACAGGCAGTTTTATGTTTATACATTTCTTTTAGTCCTTCAACATTTCTAGGAAACTTGTACTGTATAAAATCAAGTCTAAGATTACTACTTGTGTCTTACCAATTAACATGTAATGCTGTAAGGGAAAACCACCGAAAAGCAGCTATAGCTGCCTGGAGTTTGCCTGGGGGGATTTTATTTTTAAATTTTTAGTACAGCAATTTACTAATGCTAGTGAGCAGCTCCTCCAGGAATAATGCTATAGCTTCACTGCTGAATCCACAGCTGCCACTTTCTATGCATTTTCTGTCTAGAAAAACACTAACTCCTATTCAGTAGGAGTAGGTTTACCTTTCTATTTATTTTTCCTGAGTATTTTAGTAGTAATAAATAAATAAAAACTGATAAGTATAGTGAATAAAATCCTACCTGAGCATGTGAAAGGAATTATGTCAATTTAAGTAATTTTAAAATATTAATGTTACGGAAAATCCTTAAACTCTTGTAAAAAAAATTAGGTGCAAAAGCTGTTTTTCGGAAACCGAGGGTGGGTTTGTTGTTGAAGCGGAGCTTTCCAGGAGCAGGACGATGATGCTGCCCGGGCGGGGCCGGCGCTCGGGCCGCTGCCGCTCTGCGGCCACACGGGGGCAGTGCCCGCCCCGCTGCGCCCGGAACGCGCGCGGCGGCACCCGCGGCCCGCCCTGGCCCCGCTCTGTCCCCCTGTGACCCCTGTGTCCCCTCTCTGTCCCCGCTCTGTCCCCCTGTGACCCCTGTGTCCCCGCTCTGTCCCCCTGCACTGTCCCCTTGTGTCCCCTGTGTCGCCGCTGTCCCCCTGTGACCCCCGCTCTGTCCCCGCTCTGTCCCCTGTGTCCCCGCTCTGTCCCCCTGTGTCCCCTGTGTCCCCGCTCTGTCCCCCTGTGACCCCTGTGTCCCCGCTCTGTCCCCCTGTGTCCCCCTGCACTGTCCCCTTGTGTCCCCTGTGTCGCCGCTCTGTCCCCCTGTGACCCCCGCTCTGTCCCCTGTGTCCCCGCTCTGTCCCCCTGTGACCCCTGTGTCCCCGCTCTGTCCCCCTGTGTCCCCCTGCACTGTCCCCTTGTGTCCCCTGTGTCGCCGCTCTGTCCCCCTGTGTCCCCGGTCTGTCCCCTGCTCTGTCCTCCTCTGCCCCCTCTCTGTCCCCCTGTGTCCCCGCTCTGTCCCACTGTGTCCCGTTCTGTCCTCCTCTGTCCCCCCCTCTGTCCCGCTGTGTCCCCACGGCTTTGTGCCGGAGCCGGAGCCGCCCGGGCTGGCGGGCAGTGTGCCCCAGAGCCCCGGGCCAGGCTGGGAAACTGGATCCGACCGGTGCCCGTGTGTGAGTGAGGGAAGCAGGTACTGCTGGCAGATGAAAAATGCCAAGGAAATCGTAGGGTAATTGCGGCACTCTGATGAAAGGTGATGAAAAATGGTATCAACAACACGAACGTAGGAATAATCCTTCACACCGAAGCTCCCACGCGAAGTGAAGTGCCAGAGCGGAGAGCCAGGTCCGGCCGCTGCTGCGGCTGCAGCTCAGCCTCCCCAGCCAGCCCCGGCCTCCCCCCCGGGCTTCTCCTCTCCCTGCCGGCTCAGGAGCCGGGTCAGCCCGAGTCCCGCAGCCCCCAGGTACTAAGGAGAGAAAAACCCCACCGACCCCACCAAAAATCAACCTGCATTTTGTGGCCCTAACTGACAAGTTTTGCAGCTGGTCGTTTTGTGTATGCGGAAATTCCATAGTGTATATTGTTATTTACTAATCACTTTTATTAAATCATTAATTTTAATGAATTGACAAAACCAAACTGAGTTTTCCTGGGTCTAACTCTTGCCTCTATGTATAAATAACTGAAAATGGCAGTAATTCCGTGTGTGTATTTTCTGTCTCTGGCTGTGCCTGACTCCCCATGTGGTTGCTGGTGCTGTGCTGGGGCTGTGGGGCTGAGCTGCCCCAGATGGAGCCCGTGGGAGCTGACAGCAAGGCAGGCCTGGCTTCACCACGTTATCTTCAAACTTCCTACACCTGTAGCTTTCTAATTTTTGATGAGTCTCTGCTTTCCATCCTCTTTGTCCAACAATTTTCAGCTGTTCCTTGAAGCACAGACATCTGGGAAGGAAAGGATGATTGTATAGAAGTTACACTTATATATTTTTTTATACAGTATATATATTTTTTTATACAGTTTGTAAGTTGGCTGCATTTACCTTCTCTTTGTAATGAGACCAGTTTGACTCTGCTAGTGCTCATGTGTGAAGATGTTTATTCACTGAGTAACATCTCACATTCCACACTGCATGTTGGGGTATTTTTAACCATGCAAACTTCCCACCTATCAAAGTAATTTGCAAAGGTAATTTTGTTTCTACTCATCTATTACAATAAATCAATGAATAAATAAATTATAATGCAGCAATTAAATGCATAATGAGATGGGCAACAACTATTAATAAATGCAGAGCTAGTTGCCCAAAGGTGAACAGACTCCCCCTCTCTTCTTACAAGTCAGGTAATGATCTTTCTATAATGGAGAAACAAGCAGCTGTTAAACATGTAAATGAAACCAAGGGATGGATGAGTTCACGCTATAATACTGTTCTTCAGCCCCATTATTATTGTTACATTATCAGTTCTTCTGTGACTTTTCCTCTGAATATTTAAAGATAGGGAGGGGATATGCAATTATGCTTAAACATCCTTCTGCCAAGTGATTGACTGAATGAACCCAGCCATGTTGCTGAGGAAGGAGCTGGCTCCCTTCAGCACCCTAACTGGTACAGGCTGAGTTTTATCCCAGCACAGCTGCTACAGA
The DNA here is from genome assembly GCF_963513975.1 of Fringilla coelebs. NCBI lineage: Eukaryota > Metazoa > Chordata > Aves > Passeriformes > Fringillidae > Fringilla > Fringilla coelebs. The sequence continues at coordinate 12,051,626 of NC_140040.1, read as the reverse complement.
ACCAGTGCTGATCTTCTGAATATTTCAAAAGAAAATGTTGAAATTTCATGAGGGATAGAGGTTCCTTTTAAAAAGCCCCCAACAAATTGACATTATTAAATATCTAATCTAAACAAAACTATGCAAGTAGGGTATAAACTAGTGGATCTTCTCATTTTAAATGTGGCTGTGAATTGTAATATCACTGCTACTCTCAGTGTTTGATATTGCATAAGGAAAAGCAGAATAAAGTTTCCCCCTTGAAGTATTCTCCTGTAGTATGCATGCTTGGGGATGCTTCATGTTTCTTCAATTCACACCCATCCTCAATATCCTTTTCCTCTTCAAAATTAATTCTCAGAGAATTATTGTTTCATTGGAACACCTTTATATCTTTCTTCAACAGCCACCACAGTGAACCCCTTGTCATTTTACTCTGGCTCCTTCCTGAGCATGTGCTTATGTTCTCTGTCTCTCTGTGTCACTTGTTTGTGTTTACCCACATGTGCTTTACCACCCGAGATCACATCATTCCAAAAACCTCTTTCCAAAGGAATGAATGATGGGTGCATTGGGGTTTGCCTCAGTCTGAGCTGGCTCTGGCACATCATTAATGTGGGGCTGAGGAGACACAGCACTGCCCAGGATTCCGAGTTGCTCATCTAAAGCTTTCTTGTATTTAGAAGTGTACAGTTTCCCTCCCAGCCCCCCACACAGTTTGAGACTTTCAAGGGCAGCAGTTGGCAGAGAATTCAATGAAGCTACAGTGGTTGATTTATTGTAATAGATGGCAGGAAGCAGAATTATCTTAGCAAATTAGTTTGGCTGATAGGAAAGCTGGCCAGCAGATAAGGGGCAGCGCTGATGCCTGACCTGACCTGCACATACCTCTGACAGAGTTTCACCAGTTCAGTTTAGGATGAGTCACTGCACTGAGCAGAAAGTGCTCAGGAAGAACAAACAAAGCAGGATGTGGCACCAGCTGCAGGCAGCATGCTCCTGGAACCACTGTCCTTGCACTGCCCAGCTGCCCTGAACTTTCTGGGTCAGGTGAGAAATATTACCTGCTCCATTCATCATTTTATACAATTCAGACATTCACAAAGAGACTGTTTCACAGAAAAAGCTGAAAAAGTCTTTCAATTGCATACTGCAGTCACTGAAGTTCAGCTGTATTTATCAACCCAAATGAGGTGATTTCTTTGGCTTTCCACTGCTGCTCCTCTCTGGCTCCTTAAAGCCCAGCAGCAGCTGGATGAGGGAACCTATGGCAGTCAGGTGACCTGCAGAGCTTTTGCTAAAGTTTGATGGTCTTTTATGGGTCTTTCATGCAGAGAGAATACATTTACCTCTCCCCAGACACTGTCTACTCCCACTTCTCCTGTTTATACAGGAGAAAACAGAACCCTCAAAGCCTTGAATAAGTTCACAGTATATTCTATTTAGCACTGCAGCTGTGTCTGCAGCAGGGCAGAAGCTGTTTAAAACCTGGCAGAAAAAAAAAAAAGATACAGATATAAAGAGCTCACATTTGAGAGGAGCTCAGTTTGGGAATTGTCACTAACTGCACACACATATGTTGTGTCTGTGTGTTTGTGTCTGTGTGGTTGAGAAGCACAGTTGTCATTAAGGGAAGCAAGACCTTTCCTGCCATATTTCATCTTGCTGGAGCTCCCTGGAGCAGGATGGTCAGGGTGGGAACTGTAGGACAAAGCCTCCAGGTGACTTTGTTGGTGCACTGCTGTACAAGGTACTCAGAAGATATTTCTTTAAGCAGGCACTGGATGTGCCTTTGATTTTATGTCGGGCTGGTGAGGATGGCAAGAAGAATTTTTCAGTTCAAACTCTGACTTTCGGTTCAAACTCTGTCAGCAGACCCCAAAGGATCCTCCTCTGGAAACTGACAATTTTAGTGTCTTTCATCCTTGGGGAGCAGCTGCCTTCCATACCAGGGGAGCTTGCTCAGAGATGCTGAATGGGACCTCAGACAAAGGTGCTGGGATTTAGTGGAGCAGTTGGTTCTGTGCACCAAGTGCACAGAAAAGCTCAAGAGTGCAGAGTTGTGGAGCTCCTCATGGCAAGAGCAGGCTGAGAAATGGGCAGTGTCCTGGTCCCTGCAGGGATTGGTGCCAGCAGGTGCTAAAGCCTTGACCCCTGTGGGCCACCTGGATCAGCACATTCATCAAGGGTGTAGAAATGAGTTTTACAGTCCAGGTTAGCAGCACTCATCCTGCCTTTGCACAGGCTGGGAGCCCTGCTTGGCTCCTGCAGCCAGAACCAACAGGCACCTCTTAGTTCTTGTAACAAGTGTGAGGAAATTAAATTATAAACATAGAGAAAAATACTATGATAAACACTGGGGGGGGCACCAGGGAGAGAGGGATGGGAGTGAACCCTTTCTGCAAGGTAAGAACTCAGTGATAAATAGATCTGTGCATATTTCCCAGTCTCATTCCTCACTTGCCAAGTCTGATGCTATTTTCATTAGGCCATGTTACCATACATGTCATTTTATACAAAGGTGCAGTATATCACAACTGGAGGTTGAGGTGCTTGTAGTGAACACAAATGAGCTTGTAATGGTCCATCTGCTTTGATTTTATTTAGTGATCCCTCAAGGGCTGGGAGCTAGAGTGAGAATAACAATGCTTCAACCCATCTGCTATTGTAGTACCAGCTCCAGTTGAATTATCACATGTTCTGAGTGGCTGGCATATGCTGTGACATAAAGCCACAAGAAAGTGTTGCTCTCCAGCTGTTGTGTTGACAAATACTTTTCAGCCAGTCATTAAGATCAGCTCAATAACCAGGGGGAAACTGTAGCTAAAAGTTGATTATTATTTTATTTTATTTTAAGCATTAGAAATCACTAGTACAATATATTTTATTTAAAAATGTGTCACTAAGGGCACACATTGTATATGAGCTCTAACAATAAAAAATTCCCTGTGATGCCCATAAATTTATGTGTTATAGGATTGGATGGGCATCTCTGTAAGTGACAGTGTAAATCTTAGTAATGAGGCTCTGGCTAACCTTGTTTAAGCAGCAGCACATCTCAAGATGTGTATGTATAAACTGGCTGGCCTGGCAGTGCTATGGGCAGGCCTGACCATGGAAGGAACAGCTCAGGAGGAGATTGTGATCGAGGCCCCACGCAGGGATAGAGTAAAAATTGAACTGAGGAGGAAAGTGAGACAAGACCTGCACAGAGACAGGTACCTTGTGGGTGCAACAGGTTCAGGTGGCCCATCTGGCACTGCACCTCCTCTGGGCTGCAAAGTGTCACTGCTGAAAGTGGCCTTTTCTAATATGGCCTTTACTCCCTCTTCTGCCCTTGGTGACCTCCTGAAGAGCTCAGGTCACTCTGGAGGCACCCCAAGTTGTGCCCACACAGAGCACTTGCTCCAGAGCAAGTCTGAGAAGAGTGTTTGTGGAGCTCTGCTGACAATAGTCAGACTGTCCCCCTGTCCTTCTCTCTCCACCCTGTCCTCTCAGGGCTGCTGGAATCCACCACTGTGCCTAGGAACAAAAGGAAAGGCATTTCCCACACCTTCAAAGGCTACTACACAGACAGATGGAAGTGGGAAAGGCGATGTTCCCTGCTCAGGCTGAGAGAATGTTCTCTCTTTCTGCAGGTGACACGTGCAGGGACAGCACACACCTTTCAGGCACTGCCCCCTGTCCAGCAGGCACGAGTTCAATGAGAACAGAGACAGCAAAATCTCTTCTGGATATTCCAAAACACCCTCCAGAATTCTCATCCCTAATCCCAGCCTGTCCTGCAGGGGAAGGGTTTGGTGAGGAGCACACCCAGAGGATGCTGAGGGATGGCACCAGCCCCAAGTGCTGCCGGTGCCCAGGAGGGCTGGGTGGGCTCCGCTGCCCTCCCGTTACCCACTGCACTGGGGAGCAGCTCCTGAGCATGACTTACACTCCTATTTTCGCTCAGAAAAACAATGGGCACTGTTCACAGCCAGGCAGTTCAGCTCTGGAGGTTTATATTTCCTATTGTGGCCCAAGAGCCGTGGGTGCCAGCTGTCACTGGTGCTGCCATTGTGTCACGGTCCCCTGGCTAGGGCAGGAATCGTTGATTACGTTGCCTTTTGAATCAGTTGATTGCCATGAATAATAGGCCAAAAAGGCTGTCAGCATTTTGACTTTAACTATAACTGTTACAATTAATTATGGGTTTAATTAGCATATATGCCTAGCAGTAGAGAATATAATACTTCATGGGTAACAGATGATCCTGCAGCTGTAGCATAAAGAGTGGTACAGGTTGGGACACAGATAGTTATTAATAAATGGCTTCTATTGTTTGAGGTCCTTATTTATACAAATTAGCAGGCATGACATAATCAACCCAAACTGTATAATTTATAATAATTGATTTCATTTTGACTGACCACCAGTCGGCCTACTACATGCCCTCAGAAGAAAAATAGCCCTATTAGGATAAGTTTAATCCTAAACATAGCTAATGAATCCTATTACTTTAAGGTCATATTTGAAGCTTTTGTTAATTGTCAGAACCATTTTAAATTGATTAGAGTTAAATTAAATCAATGTAATGTTTAGAAAAACAATATTTCTAATGGATGAGGCCAAGCTGACCTCGAATAAACATATTTATCAACCGATTTCAGTGAATGAGAAGGCTAGCAGCTGGGCTCATAATTCATGATTGTCTATAATATGGGAAATGTCACTATCTAGGCCATTAATTATGTCAGGTAATAAATCTGTTGCTCACAGTTGAGCATTTGCTAGTTGGGGTAACAACCCCCTCAGCAAAGTTATGATGTTTAGAGGCTCTCTCCTTGCTAAACCCACACTTTACAGCAGCAGAACAACTGCATGCAACTTTGGGGGGAGTGAATGTGGTCTTTTCATAGCTGCAAATTACCTGACAACATGCCAGACTGTGATAACTTAGGATGGAATCATAATTTGAAATAACAAGGATGTTCTATGAGGAAAAAGTTTTGCTGCACTATATAACTACATTTTCCAGGCTGGAGAGGTCAGCTATTAATAGTTCTTAACAGACCAGCACTAAGTGACTGATTTCAGAAAACATATTGTGTGGCAAAATGTACAATGGTAACAGAAACATCTGTTTTGCACAAGTTTGAGAGTGTGAGGAATTCAGAATGGGTTAACATGAACTGGGGTACAAGATGCAGGTAATGATGGGTACAGTTTAACACAACAGGATATAGGAAAAATGATATGCAGAATCAGGATCAGTTTAAAGTTAATCATGCATTCAGCAGCTTAGGGAAAGGTCTGGCATTATTGCAGACAAGCGACAAAAAACATCTGCTTCCTGTTCAATATCTTGTCAAAAAAAAAAGAGCAAAGATAAATTCAATTTTCATAAAGAAAGGGTGAGAAAATAGTAAAAAAAAAAAAAAAAAGCACAGTAGTAACCAGAAGGAGGGAAATTCTCATTTTTATCACAGAAGGGTATAGGTAATTAATATAATATTTCTATTGAAAAGACCAGGCAAAGTGATGAAAGGTTCACTAAATTGAAGGGAATCTGGAGCAGATCAAAAAGATTCCTACAATGTTTTGGGCTGCTTTACTTATTCCCTGGAAGTGGCCTTTCCATGCTGGATATTGGTACAAGGTGCTGTGTTCCGGTCCCCCCCTGAACTGACCCTGTGTCTGCAATCCCTTCCTGCAGGCTGCTCTCCTTTTGGAACATCCCCTGGCTTTACAGCCCAGGCCCAGCTGTAAGCTTCAACACTGAATTTGACCATTAGAACTAATAAATGGTCACATCCTGACCATATTAATCAAAAGTTAGCACGGCATCTCCATCTCAGGTTTTGCACAGGTAAGGTGGGACGCACTCACAGACACACACTGCACTTGCATGGACACTTGGGCTTCATAAATTAGCTGTGTCTTCACTGAACCACACCAAATGGCTCTGAACAGCCACGAGTATGTTGTGAATTCTCCTTTTTCTGCCTTAAGTGCATCAACAGCTTCATGCAAAACACTTGTGAAAATAAACATAAAATGCAAATTGTAAAGTTACATATATTACGAACAACAGATAAATAAAAGGGCCTTTCAGTTACAATAGAAAAATAGTTTCCTGTGAGGAGAAGGAAATACAGATGCTTTCTTGACTTCAAATCTCTGGCAGATACTTTACTGACACTACTTGTAATTAAGCATTTAAATAGAAGTTGGTTCCATTTGTGTATAAATTATCAGCAGGTTACAAAGAATATGAGAAAATCAAATACTCAGCTGTGAAACACTGCACTGGAGAGCTGCTTTAGGATATTAAGACAATGTGTGTGTGTGTGTCTGTGTTTGTGTGAGAAAGAATAAGAGACCGTGTTTGTATGGGTGTATATAATTACTATTTCATTTCTTGGGCAAAAGCTCTCTGTGTGTGTGTGTCTTCTCCTTTATGGCAAGGAAAATTGCTCTTCTAACCTGTCTTCAAAATGTAATAACTTTACTTGCAACCAACCACTACAGAACTGGACTGGACTCTGAATTATTACTGTGAGTTGAAACATTTCTTTAACAAAACTGAGTCCTTTAATATCCCCCACCTCTGTTATTAGATGGACGAATGAATTTTACTTTGAACATAACATGTGGCATTGTCTGAAAATTGCTGGTATGAACTGAAGTTGGCAGGTATTTTCTTGCTCTCCTCGTCAGTGATTGCCATTTATTATATGTTGCACCTTTATCTGTCAAATACCGCAGAGCGCTATATTGATTTGTGTCTGCCGCAAAGCAAAGGTCACTTTGATCAACATACTACAAAACCAGAAAAAGTAGGGTTCTGACATTTCATTACCTGGGAAAAAAAGGACTAAAATAAATAAGAATATGTTTGAGAACAGAGCACTTCAATATCACAGTGTGCAGTAACTGTAATTAACAAAAGAACTGCTCTATTGAGGTTAAAGAGAAAAAAAAAAAAGAAGGCAGGTTTTCTTCCAGTGACTGTTCTTTACATGACTGATTCTGTAACATTGCAGCTGTGATCTTACTGAAGGGTTACATTCATTACAAATCAAACACCTTTTGCTTCTCAGATACAGACTTTTAACGAGCAATAAAACTCTGGAACTCTTTAAGAACAGGGGAAGATTTTATAAAACTTTTAGTTTTAACTGAAAAAGCCTAATTATATTGGGGACTTTTTTTATGCTATACCCAGGTGAGGACGTGGTCTCTACGTTAGAAATGCACAGTCTGAAGAGATCAATCACAGGAGACACAACAGGACCCACTGCAGCATTCTGCGTGCCCCAGGTCCACAAGAATTGAAAGCTGGAGCCAGAAACCAAGCCCATGTCCTATCTACATTTTCTAATTCTAGTTCCCAAGAACTTTGTTGTCTTTAGGAATCAGCACACAAAATAAAGATTTGGGAGGAAAGTGCTGCTGCAGGTGATGTAGTCCTTTTATTTTCCTTTCTGCCCAGTGTCTTTCAGGCACCCCATACATTTTGCTGTACTGGGATCAGCAGACACTTCTTTGCACTTGGTAAACAAAATAGGAACTAATTTCTGGGCACATTTTTCATTCTGGCAGAAACTTCTGTTGCATATTTTGGGAATCTGCTCTTCAGTGTAGTTCCCCATGCCTTTCCCAGTAAGTCCTGCAAAAACACCTGTCATTCTTCTATAGGAAACCTAGTTTTCCTAACAAACATAATAATACAAATAATACAACAGATTGGGTTTTTTCCCCCATGCAGCACCCTGATGCCCTCAAGATGCATCTGGTATTTCAGACCCCTGGTTTTTCTGAACAGAAAAATGAATCTTACAAGTGCTACTGCTCTACCTGAACACAAGTAACCAAGTGGCCAGGTTGCTTTCCCCTCCTTACTGCTGGGAAGTTTTGTTTTTTTCTGGTTTCCCAGTGTTCAGTTCCTCACCTGAAGGCCCATTTTCATGGAAATGCAGCGAGCAGTGGCACCTCTGAGCAGTAGGGTGCATATCACAGCTTGCATGGCATATGGCAGTGCTTATCATGTCAATAACAAAGTCTGAATAATGCAATTCTTGGTTGTAATTATCTTTTATTATTATCAAGGGTCATTCCTGGGCTCTTCATCCTTTCATCTCATGTGGAATTTTGGGCTTCCTTATTAATTAAATAGCCAGTGTGATTGAATTAGCCAATTAGCTCTGCCTGAAGGGATGAGCACTGATCCAAACAAAGGGCTTGATTCCACAAACTTGTTGCTGTGAGGAACAGCCTTGCAGGGAGCTGGCTGCCAAGAGTGGGCTCCTAGGGTTTTGCAAACCTGATCCCAGTTAATTTGCAATTATTAGACCAGGTAAAAGTTCCCATTTGGATACTCCCCTATTAGGAAATAACTGTTTATCAAGCATGATACTTTCCATGGGGTTGTTTGATTTTATTAAAAGTAATGTGTTTGAAAATAATCACATGCTGCATAGTGTTCTGCTGTTACCATTTTTTCCTCTGAATCATATAGTAATTTTAGATTGGTAAAATTTAAAGTGAAAATGGGAACAAATCCTTTCAGCATTAACAGAGGAGTCCTGACTATTCCCATGTATTGGAAGAGTTTTGCTGTAAAATCCTGTATCGCAGAAAACGTCCCCAAAATAAAAAGATTAGTCTCTGTCTTCAACAATTACTTCAACCAGACAATGTATGTTCCCTGCTCCTAAACCACAGATTAAAATCCCACATGGCAACAGGGCTATGCATCTCTTAAGTATCTGTGCCTGAAAGGCACATTGGAAATGTATGCAAATGCAGCTCATCTCTATCCTGCTCCACTGTTCTCACTCCCTTTTTTCTTTCCTTTATCTTGACATGTTTACTATTTCTTCTACACTGTGCTTCACTGAATAGCAGATCAAACTTCAAAGCAACTTTTAGTTTGAAATTTGTTTCCAAGCTCCTAAGCTATTCTTTTTCTGACAGCAGTGGATAAGAAATTGTCACTACCACTGGTGACATGTCATCGGGAGATACAGGAATAACAGATGGGCAGCACTGAGATAACAGGAAGTAACTTCTTTAAAAGATTGTGTTGACATCACCAACTATGAGAGCAGAGGTAGAATGACCCCCAGAAGGGAATGCAATCCGCTCAGGTCTTTCTGACTCACAGGTGTTTTTTCTATTTATTTCCATACGCAGATGATATTGGATCTAGAATAATTTGAAGCTTTAAAACAGCTCTGTTAGAGTTGGTAGTAACTATTAATGGGGATTAAGAAAAGGATGAATGGGTTTAGTCACTAACTTCAGTGCTTTAAACGATACCACTAAAATGATAAAATTATCATAAAAGATAAAATGATTGCTGATGTTCCTGGCATAACTGAATGCCATTAATAAGAGTCAAGATTCCTTGATTGCAATGTGAGATCAATGGGTTATGACATTTTGATGACAGGCTGATGGATCTGACTTTCTAAATGAAGAATGATTGATTATGACTCTTCAAAAGTATGGCTCATTATCAGCATATCTAGGCAACTCTTGACACCCACTATACATAACACCTATTATGGAATGTCAAAATTCTTCACTTTGGGTGCATGGCCGTGATTTCTGAGGAAATTAATTGTTCTTCTAACTGCAAGATACTGCAGCACTTTGCACAAAACAAAACAGTGCCTGCTATCTACAGGGAAAGCAGCACAGAAGCCAAGAAAAACAGTGATTTTTTAGCCCTCAGCACATTTCATATCTAACAGATGGTCCACAAGCCTATATGAAAACTGTACTTCCTGATGGCAGTAGGAAAATGATATAAAGCACGACATGGGCTTCATTTGCTGCATTCTATAGCAGTCTAAGAACACAACCAGGGATGAAACAGATCTATAGGAAAACAGATTTCTTGATTTCAAAGACACCTGCATCAGTGCTAATTGCATTCGAAAGTCCTCTGCTATGCTGCACTTCATATTTCAAATTTTAAAAAGATGTAACAGTGTTTTATTTATAGTATATTACAGTCAAATTCAAAGTTTTGGTCTAGGGTGTGAATTCTTTTGTGCAAAATTGTTGTACAGTGGATAATGTGGACGCTGTCATGGAGAGAATGTCAGATGCAGGGAATTGTTATGGTAATAAAATAGTGCCTGAACTGTCTGGCCCCATCCTGTACTGAGTGCTATTTTTGAAAGAAGTTTATATTACAGGAGAAACTGCTAAATATAATTATTAAAAGGTATTGTGAATGTGGTCTGTTAATCAATGCAGGGTGTTTTCTTGTCTCCTTCAGAATTCTTTGAAGAGCTCTGGGCCACTGAAGGAAAATGAGTCACAGCAGAAGTTTTTGCCTGCCTGACAGAGTGAAAACAGCACAGAGCCAGGAAGAGACAGATTTATCCAGGGAGACAGAGCACCCAACCACCCTCTGCTATGAGCTTCTGAATCACTAGATGTAGATATGCAGGATTTCAAACAGGCATTTCAAACAGTTTCAAACCACCATGTTAACATGATATTAATTTAGCTTGGGGCACATCATAATCTATTGATTTTCCATCTCAAACACAGATGTTAGACCATTACAAGTTGAAGAATATTACTAATTCTGCCAAGTCTTTCCAATTATTTTGTCCCCCCAAATGACAAAGAATACAGAAAAGCTTCATACTGAGAAAATTACCTCTTTTTAGAAAAAAAAACCCCAAAAACAAAACCAAAACAAAACAAAAAAAAAAAAAAAAGAAAAAAAAGAAAGAAAATAATTAAAGGAAGAAGTATTGTGAATAAATATTCTTTTAAACCAAGGAAGGATCAGCTGAAAAAGAATTCTTTAATTCTTTTCACCTACTGGAAAACAGTTGGTGTCAGGCTAAAATAAGGTGCCATTTATTCAGACAAGGATTTACCTTGGAATGCTCTTAGTAGGAGCTGGACTTGAACCTATGGATCAGCTTTGGAATAGTCAAGGCTTAAAAATAGCTAATAATTACTTAATAAATAGTAACTGTTACCAGACTCCTCTCTGCTTTGGAGGGTCAGTGGATTCCATGTCAGCTCACCATTTCATCTCTGTGCCTGCAGAACCCGGGCCAGAATGGTGCTGGAGGAGTGGCAATTTCCAGCACTTGCTGATCTCATGGATTTGCCATTTCCTGTGGCAAACCAGGAGGTCTCTGCTGGCCCTGGGAAGGCACACTCACCTTGGTGGTGTTGGCTGACAGGTGAGTCACAATTTGCTCCTCTCTGACCTGGGCTCAAGCACACACGAAGAGCCCTTGGATCTGTTCCACTTGGATCTGTTCTTGTTTTATGTCTGCACTGACTGGGGCAAGGGATTGCACAAACCACAGGACAATGGACATCTGTCCTGGATCTCTGTTGCTGGAGCATCCCCAGCCAGCAGCACCCAGAGTTTCAGTTTGTATAAATCAGAGTAATGATGAGTGCGTGCTTTCAGGAGAGCCACTGCTTTGGGCTCTACCAGATCTTAAGAAATTTCCTGTCACCACATCAACTGCAGAGAAATCCTAGCAAGGACAAATTGGATCAAACCCTAAGTGTCCTAGGCTGCTATTATTTAAAATTCAGTTTTTTTTCAAGGGGGAAAAAAAAAAAAAAAGGCAAAATCTGCCCAGATCCGGTAGATTTGATAAGATAAACAGTTCATATCTGCTACCTGAAGCCTTCTAAGCAGATCACTGATTATCAAATTTAAACCAAAATATTTATTAATCCTTAATGGAGAAGTCTGCTACGAGAAGTCTGCTACAATTTAATAGTGGGCTTGGTTTAAAGAAATTGCCCTGTGTGTCTCCAGAATTCCCTGGTGCTTGTTGTCCAGCTGTGGCAGTGTGAATGGTTTACAGAAGAGAACACTGCTGTCCATAATTTTTACAAGCAGAAAGAGGCTGAATCTGTTTACAGCAGCTCCAGCACTGGAGCTCCTGCAGAGCTGTGAAGGGCTGGTGCTTCCCCAGGAGAGTTTGCAGACCCCTCCTGCACCCCTTCCCATCTCTTTGCTTCTCTGGTGACCAAACTGTCCCCTGGGGGCCTTCACCCGATGTCTGCTGTCACAGGGTGCACTGCCCTTCCACAGCCCTGTGCCTGCTGTTTGTTTCACTTTACAAATCCCTAAGACAAAGACAGAAGTCTTCCAAATAAATTGCTAAAATTCAGCCACATGGCATTTCTCCCTGACTGCTTCCCTTGCACCTGCAAGTCAATTGTTTATTTTAGTAATTCCCCTTTGGTTTTACCCTCTCTGGAATAATTCTGTAAAATTTTTATTCTACCAAATCATTGAATAAATAGTTGGTGAAATTTCTGAAATGGCTGGTCATGGGGGGCAGGTGAGGGTGGGGCTCACTGCACTTTGCAGTATGAAGTATATTCATATCCAATATTTAATAAAGGCAGATTTAGAGAAACCCCAAGTCCTCACCTTACTGAGTGAGGTAGGTCATCCCCAGATGCCCAATTTCCAATTTTAGGAAGTATGTGGCTCTCAAACTTCCAGGCAAATATGAGCCCAGCATGAGCAAAGCAGATCCTTGGATGTGCAGAGCACTTGGGACAATTACCTCATTGCCTTATTCATTCCTGTGAGGTGTTAACCCAGACACCCAGGATGGGTAATTCAGATGTCACAAGGAGTTATTGAACTCCTCACCTAAGAAAGATCTGTACAATTTGCTCTGAGTGACATCTCAGTGTCACAAGGCGGTGATAGCTGGATGACAATGCCACTTTCTTCTTCCCCCATCAAAAAGAAGAAAAAACTAGAAAATTTAATTTCCTATATTAATGATTTTTAAAAAAAAATTCAGATTGTAAGAATGTTTTGCACTTCCTTAGCTGAGGAACTAAACATGACACTTTCCTCAAAAGGCTTTCAAAGAAAAACTGCACTAGCCACAGAAAGATGGACTAACACAGTCCTGGTCAATGTAGGAGTCTGTGAGTTACATATTTGCTCACTTGCATGGCATAAAATGAGTGTCAGTTCTGATTAACAGGGCTTGGTTAGAAGGCTGGAAGAGTAGCACTGCCAGGACAAGCTGGAGAGCAAGTCAAAGACAGGACAGAGCTGTGTAATTATCTCAAGAGTTGGGGACAAACAGAAAATTCTCCTGTGCAGGAAAGGACTTCCTGCTCTCTCCCCATCCTGATACCCATTTTGTGTTTGTATGAGCGTCTGAAGAAATGAAGACGAGCAGGAGCTTAAATTAAAACATAAAACTCTTGTGAATGTAACTGGGGAAGGCTTTCACCCCTGCATTGGTAATGCAGTCTGGAAGAAGTGCTGCTTCCTAAAGAAGTAAAATGTAAGATTTGGAGAAGGACAATGTCAGTCTTAGGGCATTAGCTCTTATTCCATGAAAATTCCTTTAAGCCACTAACTCAGACCAATAAATAACCAGAAAAGTAATCCATGGACTACTACTTAGGCCACCACTTGAGTGTTTCAAGGATATAACTTAGAAATGTGATTTCCCCCACCCCCATCCCATCCCACAGAAAACTTGTGATTTTATGTGCTTTTTTATGCATGTATTAAACAAATGGCACAGCTGAATAGCTTTTCTTAAAAACTGGACATTCACCAAAAAGAAGTTTGCCAGCACAGACAATTAGGCTTTCTTCTTTTAACAATAGATTGACTGACTGGCACATTTGAAATGCGAGCGTATTTTTTATTCCTCCGTTCACCCTTTGAGCTGATAAACATGAACAATGGGAAACAGCTGGGACAGGAAAACATTTTAGTTTGTATTTTCAAAGCAAGCAAGAAATAAACCCATCACTGGGAGCCAGATCACATCTTCTGCCTTAGGGGTAGTCAGCAATTGGGGGGAAAAATACGATCCATATTTTTAATCAAACATTACATATTTATTAATGTGCAGCTGGCCTATTGTGTGCATGATTTTTTTTTTCTTTAACGCTGTGCTGCGTCCGTCAGCCCGACATTGTTCTGTAACTGACATTACTCTATAAGGATCTGGAAATGCACAGATTTAATAGGAATCATTGAGACAATTGCTTTCTGTATTATTAGGTCTGTGTGACGTAGGTACCATCTGAAATTCAATTTTAGAAGAAAAATAAGATATTGTTCTATCAAGGCAATTTTGTGCACCTGTGATACAGTAAGAACATACACCCCCATGCTCCTATTTTCCTCCTCACTCATCTAACTTCATGGCTGTCTAATGATACGTGCCACTCTTTTGTTAAAAATGTTTGGCCAAATGTATTTTGATGCTTATTGAGATTAAACTTTCAGTACATCTCCCTGGTAGCAAAGGTTGGGCTGTTCATTAGTTGGAGGTTTGGCCTTGTCAGGTTCCATTGACTGCTGGCTAAAAGGATCACTTTATCATCATTTGTCTGCAATGGAGACAGTCTTTATTCAGCCTTGATTCCTCTGGGGTCACAGCTGTCATAACTTCACGTGCTTTATAATGCAGACCCCAGTTTCACAATCCCCTTAGGTAATTGTCTAATAGATTCAGTTTACCTTAATATAGATAATATGTTATTTACAAAGAAATACAAGGGAAAGTGAGGGACAATATTGCTCAAAACATCCCCCTCCTAACCTATTGCTTGGGATCAATCATTTGGAAATTATGTTAAACTCAGTTCTGATTTTGAACCCAAAAGGGAAATATACCTCTTTTTTCTGAGTTTTACTCTGTTTTACTCTGATCCTTCAGCTGCAAATCTCTAGACTGAGCCTGGAGATTTTCTGAGAAAAGCTGAGATAACTCTGCAAATTTTGATAAGGCTATGGTGTTTTGGAGAACGAGGCCTTCATTTCCCTTACAGTTCAGATCCTGCACATTTTATGTGCTGAAAACTATAGTTCAATTTAACTTGAAACAGTAAGTTTGATTTCAGGTCAATATGTTAACCTTTTGAGCCAGAAACCAGCAAGGGCAAGGATGGGCTACTGCTGCCCCTTCTTGTCCAAGGGGGGCACCCACCCTGGTGCTCTGAGGAGGGTCTCTCTTCAGGGAGCTCCTCCAGTTTTGCATCTCTTGGCAGAGGAACTGGAAATGAGACAATTTCCTCCAAAACAAGGCCAAAGAATCAGCTTGTCTCCATTTGATTTAGTAAACCTGAGATCTTTTTACAGAACCTGGAAGAGCTCCATCATGAGCATGTGAGAAGCCCATTTCTGAGTGCCTTGGTAACCAGTGCATTCCCCTTGCAGGTCAGCTGCTGAGTTCTTCAGGACCAGAAACAGCTTGGCTCCCCAGAGGAGACGGGCTGAGCAATTTCCACATTTGGTTTTCTTTACAATTCTTACTAAAAATTAGGGGAAAAAATCGGAGCTTGATTTTCACACTGCTTTTACAAAGTGCCTGCAGCTTCAGTTTCTCTAAATAAGATCTACTTCTAATATTTTTGGTTTGTATCTTTTAAGGATTACAAAGAAACAATTGCATACTTCACAGAAAGTAGTTGCCACATTATGTTCTTAGTATCCCTACCAATAAAAATTTGCATTTCACTACTTTTCAATAGAAAGAATGATGTAGCCAAATTATCTGGAAAATGCATTCAACAGAGACAGTTCTACACCAGCTTTCTAATACAGAGCTATATGGGTCCAGACAGATCCCTCTGTGAAGGTAACTGCTTAAGGGGAGCAATTTCAGAGACTTTAATCATTAACAGAAATCCTGTAAAGTAAACATAATGAAATATAAACACCCTGTGGTGGGAGTCTAAACTTCAAGAGGGAAGCTGTACCTTCCTTTCCATTTGTGGAAGTCTGTGGATGCTCAGATCCACAGAATGGTCCCACACCTTCCTCTGCAGGAGGATTCAAACACCAAATCCTCCGTACAATTCACTGACTGGCTATTTCTTTTGCAAAGTTTTCCTGAATGAGTCTCCATATTTTTGAAACAAAACATGTACTCCATCATAGCATCTTCTCACAGTGAAGCTTCTTTCAAATTCCACTCAGTCATACCTTGTGTGTGAGCTTATGCACCAGCATGGGTTGAGTTTCCCAGCTGATATCTTAACTAGAAGCTGATTTTCATTTAAGCTTCTAATTCAATGCCACAACTCATTGCACTGCAATATCTTAATTACAGTAGGAGATTGATAAGTAAACAAGGAAATGCAGCTGTAGTGCTGTGCAAAGTCACCCTTTAATTATTAGCTTTCATTTATTTTTTATTATTTTTTTCCCAAATATCTTCCATATAATAAATTCATTCAAAATAGCTATAGAGCAAATTAACATTACACAGGGGGAAAAAAGCAACAAAAATCCTCACAACCCTCAAAGTAATCTTTTAAAGGATTGCATAAAAACTGCATATAAATGCCTGTATCCATGTGTACTGCTGCACCATCCATGAAAACAGCCTTTAAGACAACTCATCTTGCAAAGGAAAATGTCACTAGATGTAGTGTTGATCATTAGAAGCTCTACAGTGCATCCGTCTGCTTGCACCCCACTTTGATTACTATACAGCAAAGATGGCCACAAGCACTCAGAAAGTTTTATTGAGGCTTAAATCTTCATTCAAATGATGTAAAGGGGCATTGAATGAAGATTTAGAACTCTATAAAGCTGCTTGGCAGTGTCTGTGGCAATCTATGCCACATAAAAACTGAAATGCTTCCACTTTCTTATTGAAACATTTCTACTGTAATTCTTCAATATTAGGTAGCAGCCACAGTGTTGGGACATTACCACATCTGGGAGTATTTCTCTTACTGAGGGTTTGCCTGCAATCAGTTGTAGAGGATATTATAGAATGTTGATGTCTAGGACATAATGGAAGAGGAATTGTTACTGCAATTACAGATTATTATGCTTTTCAGAAGATAATGTGGGTTCATTCATGTGAGTATTTTGAACTAGCAAATACCCTAATTGCTTACATGTCTGTTATAATCCTAAATCCAGTTGACATATCTGATGTACTGCTGCATTTTAATCTGGCCACTTGCACGTGTCCCCTTTATGACTTTCCTCTGACCCGCATGAGCTGTGCAAACAAGGAACAGGAGCGTCTTGCACATTGTCTTCGCAGTTTTGGTCTGAGTAAACACCCAGGGGGACAGAGACACAGCACTGCAACCAAGTGGACATTTTTCAGGAACATTCAATTAGCCTGTGCAAGGGCAGGGTAGGTACTAATGATCTGATTGTGCTATAATGATAAATTTGTGAAAGAGTGCGTGCACTGCTCCAACTCTCCTCTCCCAACGTGTTGGATTGATGGAGGATGTGTGGCAAAGTATTCACCCATTCACTTAACCAGAAAACAAAGGCAGATGATTAAGAAACATCAGTATTCTGAAGCAGCAATCAAACTGACCCTGCCAAGGAGTGAAGAACAGCAAGCCCAGCCAAAAAGTGCTGCAGTTGTCTCTGTTATAACTGCAGGCATACAGGCAGCACTTTTTCTCAGCTTTTCCTGAGGCAGCCGGCAGGGCCAGACACCAACAGCTCGCTCCATGGAACAGCACGGCGCTTATGGCATCTCATGTGCACGTGGAGTAACAGAAAATGATAGAAAATAGATGTGCTTTGGGAAATTCCTGCTTAATAATCCACTAGAGGGAGCTTACGTATAACCTCTGCCAGGCCAATTATCTCAGAACCTGCTACTGCGTAATTAACAAAGGTGAGGTAGTTATCAGGGCAATGCCTGCACTGCTGCTCTCTTCTTGGTGTGTCATCCTGGAGCTCAGGAATGGCACTTTTGGAGCCTCCAGCTCTATCCAGAAGAGCAATTTGCTTTTCTCAAGTGGAATCAGCATTCCCGTTGACATCAGGTGGGATTCACCTTCATCACTGACACACTCAAACCTGAGAAAAAACCTGAGCCACTGCTGAGTGAGGACTTAAAGCATTAGCAAAGCTTCACCTAACCTATCCTCTGTCCTTGCTTGTTTCAATTCCGACTGCAAAACAAGCGTTCAGTAGCTGTGATTCCCACAGAAGAAACAGGCAAACTACCTGGGCTGCAGACTTGGCTTCAGTTGTTCCAGCAGGACAAGGCTTTCAGCACAGGGATTGCCTGGCACTGCTTGTTTTCCAGCTGGAAACTGCCTCCTTTCTCTGGGAGACAGCTGGGACCAAACTTGGTGTCCTTGACAATATTTAACATGCAAACACCTGCAACTATTTCCTACAGTGTTAGCTAATAAAAAGACAGGTTTAACTCTCGCATCAGAAATATCAACTTTAGTTTAGTAGCAGAGATGTACTTGCAATTACAATTCTAGCTAAATCTAGAGAGAACACACTTTCAAGCTACATACCCACATAGTTCAGACTAAGTAGTCAGATACACTATCAAAAAGCTTATCATAAAACTTGAAATTGCCGTATCCTTTACACTCATTGCCTCTTTTTCTTTCTGTTTTTTCTGTTGGAAGAGAAAACTTATGACTACACTTCAGCTGTCACCAGCTTTCAAGGTTATACTGATAGGAATGAGAAACATATTCCTAATCTGCATACCAATGCATTGAGAATGCAAAGGCAGGCTTTTTGCCATTGAATAGATGATGATAAGGTCTTAAGTCTTTTGAATTTCTTGTGTTGTACTTGTATTATCATATGATTTCTTAAGCCAAGAATGAATATGTAAATTTCTTGCCACTGACTTGCTCCAAAATAATGGACATTACACTTGCACAGTGGCAATTCAGAGTGTAAAATTGATTAATATTTGTTTTCAAAATGACATGCAATGATGTATGGATCCTTTTACAACTTAAATTAATACTTTAAAGAGATGAATGGTCTCTACAGAGGATGTTAAAGTTCAAGCTGAGAAATTTGCATATTTATATTACAACCAACTGATAATAATTGTCGAAACAGAATGTAATGTGGTTCGTTTTTCATTTTAATCTGGTTGTACTCAAACACAGGACCTCATTAACTTCCAGCAACTAATACAGCATTATCAGTCCCCATAAACCAGGCTTGCCTTGAATTTATGAATTTCAAAGACTATTTCCAGTGGTGAATCAGTGTTAAACACTGGGTCAGTCACTAGCAGGTGAACTCCATGTCAGATGCTGTAGAAGCATGAAAGTTACCTGGGCTGAAGTGCTGGAGAATCCCATGGCCAGGTGCCTACTTTGGCTCCTACACTAAGAGCCAAAATTGGCTCCTACACTAAGAGCCAAAATTAATAAACTTCTTGTTCTTTGGAAGCTCACTCAAAGACAGACTGGTGTTCTCTGGATGACCAAAATCAGGACACCAAACTTCACCCATTTCCCCACGTTAGACAGTATTCTTTAACATTAAAAGAAAAATAATAAAACACCAACAGAAAATGAGCAAGACATCTTTCATTGAGATATAAGTTTTGCAAAAGGAGAATGCATAAATTGTGATTGAGTAGATAAGCAAACTTGGATGATATTGAGGATACTACCCAAATAAATACTATCCACTTGGCTTTAAGTAGCAGTAGCAATAGAATTAGCAGTATATCGCTTTTCTGAGGAGAGAAATATAAAATAAGCATGCTGTCTAACATGTCTTGGGTAGTGCATTATAGGTATTCTTGTGGGTGTTCTTTTACATTTCCAGATGTATTGGGAAAATGTACATCTCTCTAAGAATGAACAGTTAGCAAGAAACTTCACAGCTGTGTGAGTTTCTTGTGGTGAGATGGATACTGAACCTTCTAATAATGCTGCTTATTTCTTTAGCTCACTAGAAGTTGATGGCTATAAAAAGAGGAAGCTTTGCTCACAGTGCCCCACCTTCAAGTGTTTTTCATTTTCTCTCATGAGTGTTAGTTAAAGGCTGGCGTGACCCTTCTGTTCAAGAGGTCTGGTGTGTGACTGCTCTGGTGGGATGGAAGAGCAAATGTGCCTCTCCTTTAATGCTGTAACAGCTACCAGGAGCTCAGGCCTCAAAGGGGAGGTCTGACAGCTGGCAATAGCTGGAGGATGGATGCATTTGGAGTCTCCTAACTGTATTCCTACAGGGAAGGGGATAACATTCCTAAACTAACTTCCTCTAGTCCAAATGTTGTCTTTAGGCAAAGAACAGGGCACTTAGGTCAGCCCTATGGCTGCTGTGTGCAGTACTGGGAAAGTCCCAGGAGACTGTGAAAAAGAGAAGGAACGCTATAGAAACTCTGTAAAGAAAGTAAATGTCTACTTTGCTAATAAGAATACCAAGAACTTTTACTTAAGTGAATGAAAAGCTATAAAATGTCAATACCTGGCATTATAACTTATTTCCTAAGAAGCCATCCAGACTTCCCATTGCAACCTCTCAAAAAACTGTTTTATAGATATTTCTATCAGCTGACAAACCCCTGGAGGACAATCTGTTCCAGCCCATTCCAACCTGTTCCAGCTGCACAGAGATTGAACATTCATTTGTTGCAACTTTATAATCGAGCAAAAATTGACTCTTTGGATGCTCCTCACAAAATAAGTGCACAGAACAGACCAGGAAGATGCCCTGTTGAATTCCCAAAGTTGGAATTGAATGAGTTATGCTGCACCACAAAGCTTGAAAATAAATTTAAAAAGAAGGGCAGGCAGAGCAGTGAAACATCTTCTTCAGCATATAAACTCATCCATCCTATATGTTGGTAACTAAATGGTGACTAAATAATTGATTTTTCATGGTGAAGGGTAGGTACCTTCCTATAGAGCTCTGTAGTGGGACCTGTGCTGTGACACATTCACAACTGATTTAAGAAAAATGAGGAGTGCATATCCTGGTGGCAATTTAATATCTACTAGAACATTACCAGGAAAGTGAAAACATAAACTGACCAAGGCTTGGTGGAGAATCTCTGAGCAACTTGGTGACAAAACAGCCAAAGAGACAAGATGCTGACAAAAAGCAAGCATTGCACAGGTGGGGGGAAGGGAAGAGAAAACAATACCCCAAACCAGAAACACAGTATGGCACCCTAAATAATTTATTATCACTTAGCAAAGTGGGAGAGTAATTATGGACAGTAAACATTAACTCAATGCTTAGGTGAGGAAGGGAAAAAACATTATTTATACACAGCATCCCTGACTGATGAATACTTTTCTGTGTTTGATCTCAAAGGTGGTATTAGAGAATAACAGAGAGAAAAATAATAATGACAACAACATTTTGGAAAGGTTACTGAAAAATTAATTGGATAAGATTCCTTTGATAAGGACAGGAAAGCTTGAGGAAGGTTTTGTGAGGAGTCTATAAAAACATTCCTTAGCATGGAAAAGGTGATTTGGGAATGAATGGTCACCATTTCTCATCAATTAGGGAGCAATCTGGGAAATTAAAAAACAGCAGGTATGTAGAAATACATATCACTTTACACATTTCCCATCTTATCAAAACAGACTTTTGTACTATATTTGGACATTAAAATTGTGTGTGGGCTCAGAGGACGACTAGAGAAAATTCAGACAAGAAACGTCCATCAGAGATTATTAAACACAGTGATGCAGCTCCAAACAGCAGCCCCTGAACTCCAGAGTGCTGGGAATGGTAACAGTGCCGTGGTGAGCACTCGATGTCGTTGCTGCAGCCCTGTGCCTGTTTCTGCAGACACCTGCAGGGCTGGGCTGCGGGGCTAGCTGCTGGCACAGAGCCCTGCTGGGCTGCAGGGAGGGCAGCAGGGGATGGCCAGAATGGAACAAGCAACTCCTGTCCTGCTCCAAAGCAGCAAAGCAGATCACAGAACATTTTGCTTTTCAACCCCAACAGCCATCCTGGCAAAATGTTCTTACTGTAGCAAAATTCTTTGCCGGTGAACCAAGGGTTCTGTAGTACGAGTTCCAGCAATCCCTATGAGGCAATGAGGGCAAGCTCAGCCATCAGAAATATGTATTTACACGTGGAAATTGTTACCAATCCTGCTCTTCTTTTCCCTAGAGAAAAGTCCATTTCCACATGCACACACACACAGAGACACGGAGAAACAATCAATAAATACACTTAGAAAGCCCCGTATAGCGTGTCGTGCTCCACGGATTTTGATAATATCAATCATAATTGAGTTAGATAAAATCCATCTGACTTTCAGGATGCTGGGGTCAGCTGGGGACGCAATGCCTCACTTCACATCAATTACCACACGCAGTAAGGTGGTGGTAAGCAATCCCATTTGATAGTTTGCAGCTATAAATAATTATATGGCAATAGCAATAAAGTTGGCTCTTGGGCACAATACAGAATCATGAATTTTCATTTACTTATATCTCAGAAGCTGTTAGCCCTCCTGGTTTGAAATGTGAACCCCTGATTAGGTGTATCAGTTTTTCTATTAATACAGTATGTGCAGATGGTAGGTGCTTCTGAATGAACACTTCATACTTTTTCTTATTTGTGAGAATATTTTCATTACAAATATGACCACATGGTGCACAACGACTGATTAGAAATTGCTGTGACAAAACAAACTTGGTTTCAGTCTCTTTTATTATCATATTCCATCTTTCATTCAATTTAGGGTCTGTCCCATCCAAATCTCTGCAGGATTTCAGTAAGTTGTTTTTTTTTTTACATGCTGTATAATAAATTCTCAGCAATTTGAAAACATTCAGAGTAAAGCAAGTTTATTAATCAGAAGGGTAGTGCAGAAAGGTTCCAAAAAGGATCAGATATTTTTTGTTCTTCCTTGCTTTGCCTGGAAAGGCAGATTACACGTGCCAAAGGAATGCACAGTTGTCACTAATTCCAGATGAATCACTAAAAAACATTTGAAACACATAAAAGGAAAGGCTTGCTGTAGGATCAGGTAAGAACTGTATCCTTAATTATGATTTGATAGGACAGACCTAATTTTAGCAATGTAACCTGTGTAAAAATTGGGCATCCATTGCTTTGGGAGGCCCAGGTCACAGCCCACAGAGCAGCATCTTGCTGATCAGAGAACTGGTATTTAGCAGCATGAATTGAACTGCAATCAACAAGGAGCCTGATTTGTGTTCTAAATTGGTGTTTAGCAGCATGATCTGAACTGCAATCAGGGGAGAACTTATAGCCTTTTCTAGGGGGAGCAAATGGATAATTTCCAATTCCATTACACAAAATATTTGTAGCATCTTAAATTAGATTGGAAAAGATCCCAAATTATTTTAACATGAGATCTGCAGGAGAACTTTTTGAGTATGTTTTAGAGCAAAACCTGCAGAAATGTAAAGGTTCTAGTAAAAGACTTACTCTAAGCATTCCTTTTACAATTTTTCACATTATAAAAGGAAAAACCTCTGAAAAGCCATTGTAATATAACAAGCAGGCATTTTGTTGCTGCGTTTTTTACTCTGTTCCTTCATTAATTTCTCTGCTCTCTAGTACACTGCAGGACCTGCATGAATTGTTTGGCTTTTCTTCAGCAAACCAGAATGCTTCCCAGTAAAATTTCAACACATCTTTATAAGAAAGGTATATTGCCTTGTGTCATAGGCCAGTTTCCTGAGGTCACTGCTCAGAGCATACTTGATCATAGCATCAAACAATAATCCCTGGCCATATTCAAGAATTTGTTGGCCTGACAGTGGCCCTGATGCCCTGTGCATCATCCCACTGGCACTGCTTTCCTTGTAACTCTGCCATAATTTGATATCATATCCCAAATACAATACTGCACAATATCCTCACAACTGGATATTCTAACAACCACCTCCCATGCTGTTTTTGTACATTTTGTGCTTGTCTTGTGTTTTATTTCTTCTCCTATCTCCATCACAGCCAACGGTCACTGAGAAGATCTGGCTCCCCAGCCTGTTGCCACTGCTCTGCATATTCATGAGCAAAATCTTTCCATATCCACATGGCAAACCTTTCAAACTGTCATAAAGAAGAAATAATCACCTTTTCTTTAAACTCTAACAAAGCCCACCAGAGCTGTGTTCTTTGTATAATAGTTATCATTGTCACTAGTAATCAATTTATTTTACTGGTAAAGACAGTATTCTCATGACAAGTCAAAGACCTTTGGAAACAGTACATCTGTGCCTGCTATTTAAGCACACACAGACACAAAGAAGCAGAATATATTAGAAACAAAAAATATGTCAGCTTGTATAATGGTCCCATTGTTTGCTCTACCAGAGAGGGATTGTGCCATAACATATGATGCTGAATGTGCTTTTCTTGTCCTCCAGCCTTCATAATAAAGTATTTGATGCAAATACTCTAATCACATGGAGAAGATGCGGATGTGAGTTGTCCTTCCTTTCACTGCTACCCCTGCTGCCTCAGGAAATATATTTTTATGAGTATTAAAAAACCCAAAGAGCAAATTGATGGAATTCTACTTTAGTGTGTTACTTTTAATAGCAGGTGCTTGATTCCCACTTGGCTCAATATGAGCCCCTCTGCCAGACACTGGAGCTACATCACAGCAATGGTACCTCTCTTGTGCCTTCTCCACTAGGCTGCTTAATTATTTTGAATAGGATAAACCAGAAAAGGTAAAAAAGGCACAGAGACCAGAATATACCCTATGAAATTGCTTAATATATAGCATTGTAACTGTATGCAGACCTTTGCAGCACTTCCTAATGGGTAGTGCCCACAATTTACAGAAAAAAAAGTGGCTTTCCAGAGTGTAGGAAGAGGTAGAATGGGTCAGTTCATTCATTTATAACACTTCCTCCTGTGCAGGGGAAGTCTCAAGTCTAAGGTGCACCTTCAAATACACAAAGTGATCTTAACTAGGAAGGAGCATATTGGCCTTTAACTATGCTGCAAGGACCATAGCATTACCCAGTGTCAAAACAGTTCATCCAGTTCAATATTTCTGCTCCTACTCACTCATTTATCAATGCTTGATAAAGAACAGGGAACATCTGCCCATGAGAGAAAGACAAAGGGCAGGAATAACTTTGGAGAGGAGGATGGCCTGTAATAAGGGCTGGCAGCAGAGAGGAGTCACAGGTCCTCCCCAGCCACACTCCACAAAGTGCCATCCTCTGTTGACAGGCAACAAACCCCTTGGCAAGCTGGTCCCTTCCCTGGCTGTGCACACAGCTCTGCACAGCTGGAATCTGCCCATTTCCCTGTAGTGGAAGAAAGGGTCCCCCATGAAACAAACAGGACAGGGATGTTTATCCCAGCATGCAGCTACATCACATTTCTACCAGAAGCAGCTGCCTCAGTCCTATCCCACCTAGTGCTGCACATCTTGTGGTGTGGTGCAGGGGCTGCCTGGAAAACAGGGGAGTTTCCAGAGTTCTGCTTTGTGAGACTTAAACGTGTTCTTCCCAAGTAGTTTGGTAGGAATATCATAATGCTCCTCTGCTGTCTGGATTTGGAATGAAAGGACAGAGCAGGTAAATAATCTTCTGCTTTCCCTTCCTGGGCACCCACTCATCAATTGGCTGTCACGTGCACGTCTACATGAGAGTATTGCATACACTGAAGCAGCACATGGGGCTTTAGAAAATCAACAGCTTCCATGCTATATTATCAAATTTCATACTTTCTTTCCTTATGGAAAACAAGGAAACTTGATGTGTGTGTGAGTCAGCCACTACAGAAAGCAATAATGCATCAAAATCAACTTTGAAGCAGCACTAGTTAAGTGGAATAGGCTAAATATTGCCTGCTGCAGCATGCAGCCAGTATGAAACGAGCAGAAATAAAATCAGAGACGCAATTAAAGAGCTCAGTTAAAGGTACCTGATATTATGCCCCAGGTCCATGTGGCCATTAAGGTCTGGCACGAGCAGAAGGGGCCTGCAGTGGTTTGTGTAAGGGATGGAGCTCCTTGGGACCCATTAACAACCTCAGCAGCCCCTCCCCCAGACACCCAGCAATGTAACAGAATTCCTACATCTCAAAAGCCCACTCTATAAACAGAGATGAAATCTGAATATTCAAACCTCCAGGCCTCCTGCTGAGCACAGCTGAGCATGCTGCAGCTCAACTTCAAAGCAAGGGAGTCATGAGAAAGGAAGCACAGCCTGGTGGCACTGGGGACTGGGAGCTGGTGCCTGGCTGGGCTGGATGGCTCAGTGTGTGTGCTGTTAAACTGAGCTGTAATGTACACAGCACATCTTCAGCTTTGCAAAAACAGGCTCAGCATTTGGCTTTTCTCAGGGTCAAAAGCACCTGGTTATTACTCGACTGTTGATTTGCATTTCAAAAGGCCAGGCCAGCTCTCAATATACCACTGCTTTTTTATAACTGACTTGGGTTGGGTAATAATTTAGGTTTTGCAGCGAGAGCAGAGGTTATTTTGTGCTGGGATCCAGGTGCTTCGAGCCATGGAGCATTTGAATCCTGGGGCATGTGGCTGGGACCATGCACACCAATCCCCATCACCAGGTCTGTGCAGTGAGGCCAGGGCTCTGAGCTGCCACTGGCCAAGGATGGAAATTCTGATTCTTGGGGCACAACAAGAGTCAGGCTATACTGCAACAGCCAAGACTGGTGATTTAAAAAAATGTTCATGGATTTGGAGATTCACTTGTAGCTCCCTGTATTGCTCAATTTTGAATTTGCATCTTCTGCATCCCTAGCATATAGTCAAACCACTGGCAGTTCAGAGGATCACTATCAGTGGTAGGTCCCCAAAACTTAACACTGTTCTGACTTCCTTACTCCTGTCCCATTCTTCACTAAAACTAAAGCACCCTTCCTCCAAACCATTTCCCAAAACAGAATGTTTGAAATTTAGACTGGAAGAAAGAAATCTCCCTTTTGAGGGAGCAGTACAAGAAGATGCCATTGTCTTACTAGGGCTTCTGCTGATGCCCAGGGGCTCTATCCAGAGTTTTCACCTAGCATTCCATGCAAGTGTCATTAGTGACACCTTAACACATTCAAGCTCACCTCTAATGAACAAGCATGAAGGAGCCTGGAATGCCTCCTTGTAAAAGGGTCCAAAGGTGTGCTTGTAAGAACATTGTTTCTGTAGGAGGGACCAGACAGCTCCCAATTAAGGAGGACACTGTGAAGAAAGCTATTTGTCTGTTCTTTATGACTTAGGACTCTTAAATTGCTTAATTGCAGTTGTTGAGGTTTGTGCTAGGACAGTTCAGAGCTTGCAGTGTTTGAAATGAGACATGTACCTGCAATGCAGCCAGGCAGGAGCACTGCTGACATCCCTGGCAGAGCTATTAGAAGTTGCTGCATCTGAAGGTAAGATCGATTTACCTTTCTTCATCTTTTAGAAACACAGGCTGAACTGTAATCTGTTTGGTTTTGGCAGTGGATTTACTTGTTGCTTCTTTTATCCTTAATGGAAACACACACATTTACCTTTGGATCACTCATAATTTCTGTTTGCTCTCTGAGCTCTCAGACTGATCCCTCTTATGCCCTTTCTAATTATCTCTATTGCAAGGCCCATTCTGAAAGAGAAAATTATAAGAGCATTTGTGCAATCTATGCCCAAGTCTCTCAATATCCCTGGTCAGGCTGTAAGAGCATCACTGCCTCTCACTGAGGGCAGGGGCTCTCTGAAGTTCAGATGGTAGCAATGGAAATGTGGGCTGGTACCTCATTGATAGGTTCCATTTTTCACTGTCAGTGAAAGCATTTTTATGAAGCAGGAATGTTAAAAGTGATGGGTTTTCAAGAACATGCCATGAGGTGAGTTTCAGTTGGGAAAGCCATCTTTAACTGACAGCAGGTGCAGAAGTCCATCCTCATGGGGATCTTTAAAAAATATAGATCTGAGATTAACCTTCCTGGCCACTGCTTTTCATATGCCTGTCATCAAAACCTCAGTATCTATCTGGCAAATGCAGAATATGTCCAATTAATTTCTGCAGTTATAATTCTAAAGTACACAAAATTACATTGCAAAATAATTAAAACCACTGTGAGAAGTTTTTTCCTGTGTTGTTGAAGGGTGCCTCTACAGCCTCATCCAGCTGTTTCCAGAGAGAAAGTATTGCTGGTTATTACCTGACTTGTGACTTGGAGTCAATTCTAAATGCAACTCTCATTTTAGTGCAGCTGCAACTAATATTCATTATTAGGTGCAAGCTAGCTATAGATTTAATGACCAATTCCTTCCCTATCATAGACTGGGATTTGATGAGAAATAGAAAATGCATTAAAATAAAGGATAATTCCTTTTAGCATTATTTCCCATTTTAAAAGGAAAAAAAGGACCCTGACAATCAAAGTAAGCCTGTTATGTTTCCCTTGTTCTAACAAATGAAATCATTCTTATACAAAAAGATGAATTAATAACTCCTGTGTACCAGCATCAGAGATTGTCTATGGAAAAAAAAAAAAATAACCCTTTTCCATTCGGATTGTGCTGATAACATTTATTTTTCTCTCTCCATCTGGAAACGCTGTGGGTACCATGAGAATTGTAGCCAAGCTGATTGGGGTCAGGTGTGAGGGCACTGGGATCAGAGCCAATGTCACGTCCAGCCCCCCAGCAGCTCCCAGGGAGTGTAAGTACAAATCTGTGGCACGTTGGGAAATGAGGCTGGTCACAGCTGAGGGCATGGCCAGGGCGTTTCACACAGCCCTGGCAGCAGGGATGGGCTCCCACCCTGCAGCAGATCTATGGAATGGAGCTCCAGCAGGGAATTCCTGCAGCCATGGGGCTCTGAACCTGTTGCTCTATGAAAATTGGGTGCAGTCGTAGAAATACATGAACCTTGCAAATTGCACGGAGAGACTTCTGTGTTCATCTGGCAAAGGAATTAGAACAGCAGATCTTATACTGCTGGTTTGTTTGTTTAGCAATATTGCTGAGAAGAAAATTAGAAAAAAAAATCAGTTTTTTAAAAACAGCAAGACAGCTTTCAGGTTGCTCAAAGAAAGGGAAAAGTGAGAAATATCTATAGGAGTGGGCGGTGGGTTTCTACACATGGCTCTTGCATCATCTTTCTGAGACTGAAAATTAGTGCAAAAGGCACTGTCTATGCTGTAACTCATGAAATAAAATATGAGTTGGTTTTTACACCCCCAACCCCAGTCTCTGCTTTAGCTATGCTCTGATAACATGTTAAAAAGGCTGGTACAGGATCAGTGGCACTGCACTAGAGGAGACAGCTGTGTTTGTGGCCTAGACTGCAATACAAGGGAGCACAGCACTTGTGACAAACATCCTTCCCTTCCAAAACCTTCCTTTAAAAATCACTGAGGAGAAAACAGAGTAGCAGATCCCTTCTAAAACTGCCTCAAGAGCCCAACTGCTTTGCCACACCTGACTGCCTGAGCTAAATGCCACCAAGCCTGTCAGGGACATGAGCAGGACACGTCTGAAAGCCACTCTCTCTCACAAACTCAGTGTTATGAACAGAGTGGAACACAACTCTGCAATGACAGCCACAAGACTGGCTGTGCTTCTGGCTCTGTGTATGCTGCATCCAGAGAATTGGAGAATTTGGAGTGGCAAAATCTGTTTCCCACCTTGGCCTGAGGGTGTTCAGCATCCCTTGGTACCAGACAGAGCACTGTGGAGCCACATGGGCTCCCCTTCCTTCCCTTTCCCTCCCCACTGAGATGCAGTGCATCAAGCCCCTAGGCAGCAGGAGCAGACTATGCAAATCCAGAGCTGCCTGTCTCCCAACAGGACTTGTGTCACAAGGATTGGATCGTTCTCCTTGCTCACACATCATGAACTGTGTGAGAGGACCAAAGAAACCGCAGCCCTGCATTTATTTCTCCCTCTGAGGACAGCTACCAACACGTGCTCCTCAGGGAATCTGAGCCTGTGGGTGCCTGGTCCATGAACCCCACCAGGTGTAGGTATGAGACACATTAAACACATGGCTTTGCCAAGCTGGCAGCTGTAGGCAGTGAAACTGCTCAGAGTCCCACTAGCAGCAGTTATGCACAGCTTTACAAACATCCAACTTCTCAACAGCATTAGCTACAGTGGAGCAAAGATGCTTTAACTGAGATGGAAGTGAATGGGTGTGCAATCCTGCAGAAGGAGGCATTTATCTAATGAAAATAGTTTGATAGCTTCAATTGACAGTGAATTCTCTGGGATAACAAGTCTGGGTGGCTGGTAGCATCTCCAGAGAGGGTTCTTCCAAATTCATCTTGTCACCAAGCAAAGAACCACAATTCAACTATTCATCTTTGCAGAGATGAATGTTTTCATCAGCTGCATGTTGGCATGGGATGCACTTAGGTCATCTGCTCTGCCTCAAGCCCAACCCTGAAATTAGTCAGTGCTTTTAAGGTGCTCCTTCAAAAAAATCTATTATGTGATTGCCACTTAACAGTTCTGTATATGTGTCTATAACAGTTTTGTATATGTGTCTGTGCATTCTTACCAATATGTCTATATGCATACATACATATATACATACATGTGTGTGTGTGTGAGAAGAAAACAGAAATTATCATCTGTGCTTTAGTTCAGCACCTGTGCTTTTGCCTCCCTGAGAATCCAAGGTTTTTCCTGCAAGAGCAGATCACTCTTGGGTCTTTCTCCACATCAGCAGCAGCCCTGCACTGTTACACCTCAGTGCCTCAACAGATGAACATGTCTGCTGGTGAGAAGTCCAGTGCCCTGTTATTCAAAGCCAGTGTTGTTAATCACATCCTCTCAGCTTGTAAACAACAGTAAAATCAGCAGACAGCCTTCAGAAAAATATTCTTTCATTCCAGCCTCTTAAACTATGCCTGAACTTTAAATTGTACTTGGACTGCAAAACCATATATACATTGCATAAGTTGAAAAATTCCTGACAATGTTTTAAGATTTCTTTATAATAAATCAGGTTCTAATTCAAGTGTTTATTTCCCACTGGATTTGCATGCAAGGTTAAGAGAACTGCACACAGAAAATGCAATATATAGTTTATTACCTGATTCCTAGCACATAAAAGGAGATTCTGATGGGAGCATCAAGGACGTGAAAGTGAGCATGGATCCCACAGGTGTCCCTGCTCAGACAGGTACTGGAGCAGTACTGTGTTCATTTGGTACACCCATTTCATGAAAACAGCAAAATCCAAGAAATGACAAGGGCCAAAACATTTTTCACATGCATGAGCCAACCACTCAACTTCAGCCTTTTAGGGAATGTGGTCAGCACAAACGTGATAAGCTGCAAAAATTTAGAAATCCTGTAAATTAGAGCAGAAATTCTTCTACCAAATTTTACTGGTTTAGAACCAAGAAAGACCCTTTGAACAAAAAAAATCTTTGGACGATTTGTTAAAAGTTGTCCCCTGTCCTTCAGCTTAGGGGGATAAAATAATAGTGATTTGCCAGGTATTTTTCAACTGACAGCAAGCTTTTGAATACAACTGTTTTGTTTTCCCTATTTATGAAATTCCTCTCACAGTTATAAGAGATCTCTCTGCAGATTATGGGAGATGCCTGACTTGTTCATCCTGGGAAGCACAGCAGCTTCAATGATACCAGTGATGAAAAAAACTTTCATTTTTACAGCTTGTGGTATAACCATAAAAGGAGAGATGGAGGCCTCTGAGGGGAGTAGGACCAAGACTATGATGGCTCCAGTGTGGGACTGCTGCCCTCAGCACCCCGAGGGACACCATGCAGCTGTCACAGACCTGCTGCTGGGGGCAAATTCTGCCCCACTCTGGGAGCCCAGCTGTGGCACAGCTGTGCACTGGGCTCCCTGCACTCAGGAGAGCCAAACCTTTGGGTGCCAGGTACAGCAGTGTCAGTAGCTCTGCTGTTTTAAATTACCTTTTTCCACACAAGTAGCCTGAAAAATCTGCTTTCATTCAGGAGGTACAGATATCCCACACTATCCCTGAGTTCTTTCTACCTTTCAGCTGTCCTTTTCTATTCCCCCTCCGCTCGCTCGTGCTCCTTCTCCCCCAGTTAATATGTTGCATCTTATTTCATGCTGTGACACCATTAGTGGGACCTAATCTCCTCTCTAAAGTAGACTATTAGTGTTTGGTTGGGGCCACTTATGAGGTCATACGCTCACACAGCACTTCTCTGAAGTAAATGCCTTGTAGCTAATCAGGAAAAGGTAACATGCCATCACCCTGCCCACAGCTTCCCAGCACCCAAACCCCACTCATTTACAGTGAGAGAAACCCCAAGCAGCCCAAGGTTTGATTTTTCCTTTTACATGACAGAAGCCACAGCCCTTAAGTGACTGGGATGGAATGAGAAAGGAATAAACAATTAGACAGGGCTGCTGGAACAAATCCTCCTGTTTCATTTTTCTTCTTCACTTGTCTCAGCGGGAGTAGTTTTACCTCCTATTGACACCCATTGTGCTCTTGGCTGCTCACTATGATGCAGCTGTTTTCCTAATGCCTATCAACCCTCTCCCTTTTTACGACACAAAGGTGACTTGTTAATACAAATGTTGTTGAAACCCTAATAACAATGAGCCCCAGTTGTGATCAATGATATTGCACCTTGGCAAGGGAATGTATCAATGCGTATGGATTCATTTAAAAGTCATCTGCTCAAGGCTGCCGATTTTTTATTTTAAAAATCTCCGCATAAGAAATACGACTGTTCTATCAGACTGACATTTCTAACTCTACTGGGTGCAATAACACAGCACTACAGTTCTGCTGTTTCCTCTGATACCCACTTGGTCTCATATCTGCCATTTTCTATCTGCCCCACAGAGTGCATTTACACAGAATCTGTCTTCCAATGAAATCCTCAAATTCCAGTTATGCTCAGTCCTGTTAATAAGGTACTTTGATGTACCTGTTCTTCTCCAAAGGTACTTCCAAGGAAGCCACATGATTCCCAATGCTATTTTTTGTTTCATTATCAAAATCTCAGCATAAACCAAATGCCAACACCTCCTAAACACTGGCTGAATCACCTCTGGATTCACTGAGCAGTGTGTTAAGGTAATTTCAGAAAGGGTATTACCCTTTAAAGCTGTGTGTATGAATGGCCACACCTCAAAATGCCACTGTGTTTAAAAGTAAATATACCATTTATAAGGATGGCAGACTGGTCCTCCTTTCCCTTATGGCACCCCTGTATGGCTGTTGGTCTGGTCACACAGCTAGATGTATGCTGGTGCAAAGTGATATTGGATTAAAAGATCAGGAATGAGGAAATTGAATATAGATACCCATATATGCAACTGACAGGGGGCATAATCCATAGAGAAGGGTTGTTTTCAGATGGGAAACAAGCTTGAGTGAACCTCATTCCTCAAACATTCTCAGTTCTGGATCAGGGTATTCTAAGTCATTTCCTACTTAATCCACTCAGCCAGAGACATGATCATTGGACTATGTAAGGATCAGTTTGCCCTAGAGAATTAAAGCTTTTGGTGTTCAAAACATGAAAGCTGAATCATTCAGAAAGTGAGCTACACTGCTATTGTAATTCTGAGTAGAGGAACCATGTAACACAGCTGCTTTATGCTTTGAAAACTGTTTCCAGTGTTCCAGTGTCATATATTCCTCCAGATCATTACACTCTCACATGAAACTAATCGACATTACAAATTGAAATTAATCTAGCAAACACACTGTTTCTCATTAAAAAATTATTAGGTTCCATTACACTGTTTTAAAAATCCACAGAGGGATTAGCTAGAATTTTGACAAGTGTCAAGCCCAAAAGCAGGAATAGTTGCTAATGCCTGATTTATAAATCTTCAGATTTTGTACCTCTGTATTGGGAACAATAGAGTCTTTTTTGGACCTTTGGTTTGTGCTAGGACTCTGAGTCACTGAATATTTTATGGTATTCAATGAACTACAGTATGAGTCATTCATGAGCTTTCAAGTATTTTTGGAATAGTGTTATTTTGCTTAAAATTGCAGAAAAATCGACTAGCAGAAGTGACAGAAAATGTACCACTGTAGATTTAATAAGATCACGTGGTGGAATCAGAGCATATACACATCAGCATGAAAATTAATTTAAGCAAAATTTAGGTCCACAAAGGAAACGAGGGATTCAACAATGAATTGTTAGAGAGTTATTGTATTCTGAACAGGACCCATTTTACTGGAGCTGTTCATGGTTGCCAAAAAGTTCTTGCCTCAGATGCTGTCCGTGCTTACAATACTTATTTCCACACTCTGCTGCAGTTTACCATTTCTACAGCATTCTGCAGACATGCAAGGTTTTCATGAGCACTAAATGAGCATAGAGCTTGATCACAGGGATATCAGAGACTATTCAAAGGACATGACCAAAGCCAGTTTCCATTGGTGAGGTCAGTGAAGAAATAAATCCAATTGAAAAGTCAGCCCCACTACAGTCTAGGACACAGACTATTCACACCACTCCTAGTGTGAAAGAGAATTCCTACATTTACACAGGGATTTTGCTATTTTTTTCTGGTGTGGGGGTCTTTTTGGTTTGTTCATTTTAAATAGAGCCTAAACATGC
This sequence comes from Fringilla coelebs, assembly GCF_963513975.1. NCBI lineage: Eukaryota > Metazoa > Chordata > Aves > Passeriformes > Fringillidae > Fringilla > Fringilla coelebs. Next base: position 12,017,389 of record NC_140040.1, on the reverse strand, counting down.
TGTATTTCATAAGGAGTGACTTGAGTGTAAGGACCTGAATCACCAACATCACTGGGAGACAGGAAAAATAAATCAAGCTTTTTACACAAAGCACACAAAGAGCAGTGGCAGAGCCCTGAGCTCACAACCTTGTGTTTGTGGTGACCATCCAGCACCACTTTTCACACAGGTTCAAACTAAATGACATTTAGTCATGGTTCTCCTGTGCAGAGATCAGTTTTGGCTTTCTAGCAAGGCTGAATTAAAGCCATTTGGAGAAATAATGGGAAGGATTGTGTCAAAATCTGGAAGTTTTTCCTCATTGAGAGCCAAAGTTCTTGTGTCACAAGACTGCCTGAAAGAGAAAGTTTTCTTGGATGCATGACTGTGTTGACACTCTTATTCTTGCTTGAGAGTGGCTTTTCACGGATTTTTGAAACTCCTTACTGAGCAGTATAAACTAAGTCAAATAAGAATGGGCTCATGGGGCTTCTTTGGATGGAACTAACGAATTTACACTTTAGTGAATTCTGAACAAACCTTCCCAGAATACACGAGATGTCAGCCAGGGAGAAATTCACCATTTCTCAAACATTTGTTGTCAGTTGGAAATCAAATGGATGGACATCCCACACTGCCTCCTGCAAAGGGAGCAAGAGGTAACTGTGGAGCTGCTTCCAAGTGGCCTTCACTGTTCCCAAGCCTCTGAGCAATTATGGGGGGAAGGATCTGCATCTTCTAGAGTGATGCCATGAAAAAGTCACATCCAGCCTGTCCCAGATAACTTTGACAACCTTTCCTAGGGCGTAACTCCCAATCTGCTGCTGCTGAGTGCCATGCAAGGGAGGGAACTCCCTTCCCACAGAGTTCATCATCTGCTGCATGCAGAGCACAGAGTGGAGCTCAGGCCATTCAGCTGCTTGTTCAGGACTCCCCTAAAACAGGAGGGTTTTAGGTATTAGTGTTAGGGATTATTAACAGATATTATTTGCACTAGCAGAGCGCTCCAGAAAAATATTTGATCAGAATGCTACGGTTGGTCAAAGAAATATTTCATATAAAATATTTAGAATAGGTCCTTTGTTGACTTGAGAGGAAGCAGGTTATGGGTAAGTTCTCAGCTGGCCATGGAAATAATGCACTGAACCATTCAAAGTAGAATGTCTGCCCATCATCCTTGGTCTGGTATGGTGGGGACAGCAAGGAGTGCAAACAAGGTGTGTTTGTAAGTAAAAGGTGACATGGCAATCATTATGCAAACTGATTTTTTTAATGATAAAACATTTAAGAGGTCCAATCATCTTCATACAGAAAAATTAGCTTTGGGAAAGTAGTTTCTGCAGACAGCTTCAGTATTTAACTGATAAAAAAAACTGAGGGAAAGGGTTTGTCTGTCACTATAAAATCTGCAAGACTAAATTGTTGCTTGGACTTCAAACTGCGTCCTGTCATGCATGAATGACAGGTGCCACTTGCTGCAGTTCTCTATTCTCCTTTCTGAGAAATCTGAAGTGTGCTCCTCCAAAGAAAGAGCTGGCTGCCCACTCACATTCACAGCTACAATAAGTAGAACTTCTACAAACTTCCCTACCACACTTTTTGTTTGGAGGTTAATTCTCCCAAGTTCTAGAAAAATGGCTGCTTTAAAAATGAAGAGATAAAGGATAGCTGGGAGCTGCTGTTTGTCATGCTGCCCTGTCAGAGGACAGCGTGAGTTAAATAGTTTTTCATAAAAAGGCAAAGGAAAAAAAGAAAGGAGTGTGTATCACGAAAGGCAGAAGAGAAATCTTTTATTAACATTTTGGAAGAAAGGCTGCCTATATTTCTGCTGACATTTTTTCTCAGAGCAGAGCTAACAAAACAGCATTTGTCTCGGTCAGCCTGGTATATCATGTAATTGTATCATTCAAGCTTGTTTCAGGTATGGGTTGCTTTTCCATTAATTATATTCCATGTGCATGTATACATATCAGAGCTGTTGGGATGTCTATTTCTATTAGTTTAACAAGCCCTGGTATTAATGAGATTGCTCTATAATTGAACCTTTTCATGGGTCCCTTGGTGATGAAATTATGCTAATCTGAATCTGCAACCACAAGGCATCCATCATACTTGATCAAACAGTAAACATCAACAGTGATATGCTGGGAGTGTAAATGTGCCGTTAATTATTACATAAATGAACAAGCCCCATTATTTCATCTTTATATTCATGCAACTTAATAAAATGGGTGAAGACAGTGTGTGTCAGTCCTCCACTATGTGGCAGCATGGTCCAGTTAACAAGAGCATGAGCTTGTAAATATTGTTATATCTTGAGGCCTGATACACTCTGTGTATAAAAGAGGGAAGAAGGGGATATATTTCATCTCCCTGGGTAACTTTGGTGGGAAACAATGATACTGATCAACTACATACCTTTAAAAGGGAAAAAGCATCTGATTTCCCTACTGCTATGACTGTTTGGTTTTAAAATCTGAGTGGATCGTGGATCACTAAGGGTTTTAAGTGAGAGATATATCTCAGAATGTCTGAAATGATCTATATCAACTTCAGAAAATGTTTGTAAACTTAAGCAGATAAGGCCTTCTGTACCTACACTTGTAAAAATAAATGGATTTGCAGGATGCCTGTCTTGCTGCAGGCATCATTCCTCAGCGATTGCTACATCACACTAAAGAAAAGAAATAAGAATTTCAGGCTGCTGTTAATCAATAAAATGAGGAGGACCAGAATTGCCACAGAGCAAGCATAAAAAATATCATTTTTTGTCAATGTTTCTTATTAGGTGCACTGTACCTTATAACTATCTGAGCAAGTACTACATTTCCATGCAAGTTGCTTTTATTTTTGTCTTTATTTGTACAGAGGTAAACAGAAATTAAAAGATGTTATTGGTTTTGGTAGCATTTTCGTCTGACAAATCACATCCCCAATATTTATCCAGTGACCAGAATATTCTTCCAGTTTCTGATGAAGGAAAATTACCTTATCAGAGATCTTATTAATATGATAAGCAAGATATGTGTTTCACTGATGTGAAATATATAGGTGCCAGATGTCACTGACTAATTTCTAAAAAAAACAGATCAAGATTCATTCTCCTTTCTGAACTTGTTTCACTAATTTCTATATAGGAGTATGTTCTGCTAATGATGTCAAATCTACTTTTTGACCTAGTTTGACTCATGCTTTGCCTCTGCCTATTCAATAGTTAACAGAACTACTTTAAACATATTTGTGGAAAAATATCTGATTTTATTAAATACAGATAGGACAGCAAAACAACACACTGAAGATATTTTTTTCATGGTATTTTAAAAATCAAAACTATTCCTACAGTTCCTAATTTGTAGTCATCGACAGAAATCGATCCTTTCTTCAGTTTTATTCCTGTACAACGTTCATGTTACATATCTTTATATATCTTTTGGTAATTATTTTCACTCTCTGTCCAAACACCAGCAAACTACACCCAAGATCCTATTGGCCTTGATTTCTTAAAATTTAGCAAAAGAATTCAAGCAGTCTCAAACTATGAATTTTTCCATTAAAACCAGAAAACCTTAAATCTAATTTACATCATCATCATCATCATCATTATTATTATTATTATTATTATTATTATTATTATTATTATTATTATTATTATTCCTTCCAGTTTGTAATCTTGCAAATATGTTTCTTTTGACTAGATGTTCTAACCAGGGGGTTGATTAGCTGCTTGGCTCTCCTGTTATAGAAGTCACCTCTCACAAGATTTCTCTCCCATAGCAGTGCTCCTTTGCTATGTGAGACCATACATTTTCAAATCATGAATTAGAGTGAAACAATTAAAGCCACTAAATTAGACTTCAATCCTTTTACCTTCTATCCATTCAGACTTTCCTCAATAAGTTATTATCTGCTATTCTAATTTCCCAGTCATGCTAGTCTGCCCACTGGGGTCTGATAGCAAATTTAGTCAAATTTATTAGTAACAAGTATCTCTAATCCTTAATTGTTTGCTAGAAATTCAGAATTGTTCCTTATTTGTGCATTCAAAATTGCATAATAATTTGCTCTGTTTCCCTGCTGACGAGTTTGTTAATTTGAATGTAAATTAAGAATGACCACAGAACACAATGTTCCTCATTTCAAGCGTATTTCTACCTAAATCAATTCCCTTGTGTCCAGGATACCCCGCTGTACTATTAAAATCAATAGATAGTCCTGACACTTTCTTGGTGGGAGTTCCCAAGCCATGCAAACAAACAAGTACAACCAGGAAAGGCCAGTGCTAAAACTTAAAGCCAACTAAGATTAAGTAATTAGTGTGGATTTGCCAAAGTTCTGATCATTCAGAAACTTTCAGTTTGGTGTTTCAGGGCCAAAATTCAGATCTCTCAGGGAGTTCTGTTTCAGACTAATTTATCTGATAAGATTCATAACAAACACCCAAAACAATTGTACCCAGATTTGAAATTTTTAGTCAAGTTGTAGGAATTTTACTCCACACTAAAGAATTAGCATTATTTTCCGGACAATCCATTGGAGTGTTAGCTGGAAAGAAGCACTGGAGGTCAGTCACTCCAAACTCCCACTCAGGCAAGGGCTGCACTGAGCAGCCACATCCTTCTGCAGCTGACTCTTGGAAACCTGCACAGATGTCTGGGCAACCTGGAATGCCACTGCTCATGGTAAAAATAAGGATTCAGAACATATTTCAACGGTCTGTAAAGATCAGAGATTTGCAGGTGGTCTTGAAAGCTGAATGTTCACCTTATTTAGATGGGGTTGGGCATATCATGGGTACAGGTATCACAGGAATGGGATCCATGTCAGCCTACAGCATTCACACCAGTGCACAGCATTGCTCTGCAGAGCAGCAACAAGGTGAACATTCAAAAGTACTCCAAGTCTGGTGATTGTTATTCCAAAACTCCCGAAGGAGATTTACTTTTGTACCCTTCCTAATGTTTTGTGCCTGTCAATACCTGTCACCCACCTTTTTCTGGATGAATACTTCTCCATCAGTACAACTGAGACAAATGAAATGCCTGTGGATATTTACATGCATTAAATAGCTATACATGCTCAGAATCACTAAAGGATGAGAGGATTGGCCAACCAGAGTAAAGCACAGAAATGGAAATCTTACATGAAGTGTTGATGCCATTGTTTCACTGATATTTCAGGGGGAAAGCTGCTAAAAGTCTAGCTGAAGAATTCTAGCTTTCAATACCAATCTCTCAGAGAACACATATTAATATTATACATTATTATGTCACATCACAGCCTAGAATTAACATTTACAAGCCAGAATTGAAGTAGCAGCACTCTAACTGCTATGACACAGGCATCAGCACTGTGTTGGGCAGCTAAGGAAACCATGAGCCTCAGCAGTTTTGCAGTGGAAAATTACAACTTCCTCTGCTGAGCAGAAGCTCTGTAAAGATGATACTCAAGGTGCACAAAGCAGTCCAACTATCAAAGGTGGCCTGTCAAAATGCTGGCACTTGCAAATTGTCACCACAGCACCTGCAGAGGCTGGAAGTTGCTACATTCTGACAGTCTCCAGAGAGGGTTTTAAATTCCAAATCTCAAAGTTATAGCTATAGAAAGTGGGTGGAAACTCCTGGCAGAAAGGTAGGCAGAACTGCAGGGAGCATGGGAGCTTGGGTGGGATGTGGCTGTGTGAAATTAGCTTTGTGTTTGGGAATTAACAGACTGCTTTGGAGTGGGCACTGAGGAACTCCAGGAGAGGCTGAGCTTGCCATGGACCACCTCCTCCCCCAGAAGAACACCCTAAATAATTTCAGACTGGAAACCGCCTCGGCACTGTGTAAATACACCTTCCCCCATTACAAGACTGTCTACTTAATGCACACAACTAGCATAACTCCTACCAAGCAGCAGAATCTGCAGCTCTCACACGTGCAGGCACAGGTCTTACTGCACTAATGACCATTTCCAGCTGCACTTGGCAAAAATCTGCTACTGAACAACTGGTTCACTTGTAGCCTTCTTTAAAGAACCTGCTCCCTTTTCCAAAATGCTTGGTGAAATAAAAGAAATGTGTAGACAATCCCAACCTGTGAAATCCTAACCTGTTACAGGTTCAGAACTGAATCTGTTCTCTATTAATCCTTGACCACTCCTTGACACACTTTTCTTCCCTTTCTAGCTGCATCCAAGGTTTTGAAACTTTTACTGCAATCATTTAATGAGACATCTTGTATGGTAAATGCTCAATGGTGATAGGTTCAATAAGGCCAGTGCAAGCTATTGCTCTGCAAACAGATTCTAGGTATGTGCAGATGGAGCCAGGGACCAGGGAAAAGGGCTGATAGTGAGAAGGCTCCATCCTTCGAAAGAACTCAGGCTTAGAAAATGATTCATCATGTAGTTTGAAACATCACTTCCCTTCCACACTTTCTTCACCTTGTAAGTTTGTGTTTCCACCTTTCCTTGCCCAAAAGAATGCAGAACTTCTTAATTTCATACAAGGAAGACTATAGCTTCACTGAAGACCAGCTCAAATTTACAAACCTCAGGAAACAGTTAAATTCAAGGTCATATCCCACTATCAAGTTACAGAATTACTATGTGCATTAAAGCAGCCATGGCTGCATAACCCCAGTGTGCTTACCATGGAAATAGCTCTGTGAAAAAGCATGATGCCTTCTTCAACAAGTCATACAAAATCTCTGAATTACTACTACTTAGTTTTTACAAAACATACACTGGTAACTTTTACTGACAGGCCACAGAGAAAATAGTTTTTCAGGCTAAATGACTCAGTGTTTGCTGGACAGATTTTGTCACTATACAGTGGATATAGATTGTGTGTGAAAGGGGGTAAACTGAAATCTAATTAGATTTCATTTTAAGTCTAGCTGCTGCAATTATGACTTCTGAATAAAAGTGGTTGTTATTTAGCAGGGTAGCCTAAGCAATGCACATAATTATTATAATTATTAGGTACCTAATGATATCTAATAGGAGTCAGCATTGTAAATAAATGCTGTAGACTGTTCAGCAGGGTGGCCTGCACTTTGCAGAAAACTAAATAACAAAGGTTAATAAATATGTTTACAGATGATTGTTTTACAGGAACCCTGGGCAGCACTATCTGTTGGAGATTAGCTACATTAGGACTCAACAGACCAGAAAACATCCAGAATAATAGTCTTGGTACCAGCTTATAGATGCAGTGTATTAAAATAGCCAAACCAAATTCCTTCTGTTCCCAAATCCTGTCTCTCAAGTATAAGTTACACTGGGGTTTTTTGTTTGTTTTTCTGTTTTTTAATAAGATCACATAGTGGGCAAAATTCAACTTAATGCGATAAATCAGCAAATATTAAATCAATCAGCCATTCGGTTTTTATGTTCCAAGCCTTTTTTTTTTCATTCTTGGAATTTAAGAATATAGAATGGATACTGCTATTTGAAGTGTGAATTACAATAGCTCCAGATGCTGCCTAACCCTTATTTGCACTGTATTAGCAGAAGAATTGTATTTATGTAATGAAGACAATGTCCACTGCTGATATAGATGACACATTAAAGATTTAAAATTGCATGTGTTTGCAAAGTGCATTTCAGAACCTTCAATTTCCAAAGTCCATTGTGCTTTCAATTATCTTCCCACCCAGGCAAACTAGGGAGAGACTAATCAAGCATAATGTCCTCACATACTTCCCAGTATGCCTTCCTCAGAGAGGTGAAAGGGCACTGTCAGATCAGGATTGCAGCTTGCTCTGCCATGGGAAACACTGGTATGATTTACAGTTTATAGTCTCCATCACTAAATGTAGACATTAGTAACAGTATGCCTAGCTACAAAATAAGCATTTGTTATTTAGAGTTTTCCCACATGACTTTTGAGATAATTTTGGCACTTATAAATTATTTTGGTAGTGGCCAGTTAGCTTCCAGAAAACAAACAAACAAAAATTAAAAATAAAACAACCCAAACAAAACAAACATTAAAAAAAAAACAAACCAAAAGAAAAAAACACCAGCCTAGGGTAAATATTCCAGTAATGTATTTAAGGCTCATGCATTGATCTCACTATAAATATTTGTTTTTTGAATAACACCCATATTAGCTGCTGCAAATGAGGGGAAAGAATGTGCATCTCTCACATGCTAGCAGAGGATAATTAACTGATTTCTCCCCTGGAATAAAAGGGCATGATCCAGACGGCCACCTAATTGCCTCTGGGGGTGTGTAGGTCGTCACATAAAAGAGAGCCTTCCTTCAGAGATGAGGGCTGGCCACTCACTCACTCACTCACTCACCCACCCACCCACCCACCTGTGTGCTGACACTGCTCACATTAAACTCTCACTGCCAGGAGAATGAGCACATTTCACACTTCCCTCTCAGGTACACCAAGCCCAGGCATTGTAGGACCACAGGGTGGTTTGGGCTGGAAGGCACCTTACAGATCTTCTTGTCCCAGCCCCCTGCCATGGGCAGGGGCACCTTCCACTAGACCAGGTTCCTCCATCCAACCAGTCCTTGAACACTTCCAGGGATGGGGCATCCACATCTTCTCTGGGCAACCTGTGCCAGTGCCTCACCACTCTTGGAGTGAAGAATTTCTTCATCTAATCCAAATCTACTCTCTTTCAGTACAATTTTATCTTCCCAAGCCCAAGTTCACGACTGTTCTGGATCCATCCATCAGTGCAGCCAGGATTTGGTAGCATGCTACTAAAGAAAACTTCTACTTCCAATGCAAATTAACTCAGCTTGTCCAATTACCAGCTTTGACAACTCTCTCCCTGACTCCAGACTTTCCTGAATACCTTATTTGCATCTGCCTGCAAAGGCTCTTGCAAGGCTTTCTCCTCAAGGGGTTTCTTCAACAACTCAAAGAGTAACTGCTTGGCACTTTTGATCAGGGGAGGAGGAAATTCATGAACAATTCTGCAGATGACCTAATCTGTACACCCACAAGAACAAGATCTCTAGGACAGTAGAACAGAAGAGTCAAGGTAAAAACCATCCCTGCTGATGTATGTGCCCTTCCCTCTATTCAGGTAGTGGAAAGGAGAGAAGCTGAGGAGTTTTATCCCCCTGTGTAACTTCATACACAAACCATAAATGCATAACCAGGAACAGCACAACATGGCACTCTGAACATGGTCCTTTAAATATGTAAAGCATCTTATCAATAATAGTAATGAAATACTGCCTTTAACCTAAGTTGGGTTTATCAGAATCTACCAAAAGTGCAGCTGTCACAGCAAAAATAATCGGTCAATGGAACATTATTTCATTATATCGAAAAAAGGTAGCAATGCTCTTGAAACAAAAAAGAAAGAGCTTTCAATACAGGAATAATGTGAAATTATGAAGTTGGTTCAGCTCAGAAAAAACATAATTTTTAATCACAGTATTTTGTAAGCCACAAATGGAATTCATTTTCACAATTCATGAATTAAAGATATGCTTTGAAATTGAGTTCAGCATCCTAAAAGCATATATTACATATCTATACAGCAAACTTGGGCAACTAATGTAAACCAAGTTCTATTTACATTTTGATTGCTACCTCATATCTATCAATTAATGTACTGTATTCATAAAACACAACCTTCAATACCCAGCTGATGTGAAGAACTTCCATAAGTATTCCAGGCTCAGTCTCTGAAGAGTACTTTGTTGGTAATGCTATGTGTGAAGTTAAGTACTGTGCTTGTGTTTTTATCTATCCAAAATGTATTTATCTCAAGTTCTCTCAACCCATTTTTCTTAGGCAAATTTCATGCCTTGAAAAATACAGCCTAAGAGCATTAAAGCAACAAACAGCAGGATTTTGTGTACATGTTAAGAGAACTCTAACAAATTGCATTTGAACTATTTAAACCTTTTCTTTCACTGAACCCAGTAAAAGTTTTCATTCTGAGAATGACATTTTCCTCATTTAAAACAAAAACAAGAACTAAAGTTCATTAGCCATTGGCTTTAACAGAAGTTTTTGATATGCACAGCCAACAGACCTGGTCTACCTGTTGGACTCTGGCAATAAGAATACAGGGGAGGTCAAAGCAGCTCTTCACTCAGTGAATAAAACAGCCTGTGAAAGATGCCAAACCCCACTTCTTTTCACACCCATGTGATTTCAGTAGCATTGTGAGGGTGAACAAGGGGAGCTGAACTGGTGTTAATGTGCTTGTGACTGACCTGCAGAACAAGCCAGCATGTACCCCAAGTGATGGATTTGGTTAGACAGACAGCAAGTTGAATATTCAGATAAAACAAAAGTATCACTAAAAATTGCACAGGTTATCTCTCTTTGTAAATACAAAATGCACACACAAACCATGAAAGCCATGGGACTAAACCCACTCCTCTCTCTCACTCACTCAAATCAGCACTCTCAGTAATCTGAAGCCAGTTTATTGATTCCTCTGGCTGCTGGGAAGGAGGTGGTGCTTACACTGAAAGAAACAACTCAGCATGTCAGAGAAGGGCCTTTCAGAGCAGACTGCAGCTCGGTGCATCGAACTCCTTTAAAGCAAGAGAGATTATTTGTCTAAAGCAGGTTGAGTGCTGCTTGCATCCTGCGTTCAAACCCCTCGAGAGGCACCATGTGTCCCTGCTCTGAAGGCAGATGTTTGTCAGGCACGGCTCCACAGGCTGCTTGGGCAGATCAGAGGCTGTGCAGAGCACAGCACCAGTGTGAAGTGAGGAACAGAAACTGCAGAGGAACAGAAACAGAGGCAGAGATCCCAGTGTGCCCACGGGCTGGTGAAAAGCTTTGTGCCATGGCAGAGGGTCAGCGCCCACTGGGGAGGATTTCATGGCTCTGCCACTGAGCTCCCAAAGGATCGGGTTGCAGCATCTCACATGAAAAGATCTCCTGCAGGGATCTTTGCCAGCTCATTTTAAACCTGGCCCAGTGCTATCAGTCATGCTGGATGAGGGTCACAGTTTATTCAGGTAACTAGAGCCTGTTTGCTTTACTGCACGTCCTAAGAGGCTGCCCCTCGAGGAGGAAGCCTGGCACACAGATTGGGAAGCTGCACGTGGGAGCTTTTCTCTCAAGGGTTTCTACACATTTGCCAGTTTTCTGTGTAGCTGGCACACCAATGTAGGTGCTTCCCAGGCAAGGGAACTCTGTGCCTCACTCTGCACTGGGAGTCTCAGGGTGAGCATCACTTCATTATAACATGCTACCACTGACACACTGTCATTGTGCCTAGAAAGAGATGTTTCCAGGAGAAGGAAGGTTTATCACTACATGAAGCATTGGAAATTATAATGTTTAATCTGGCAGAAACCACTTCCCTGCAAATAGACTTCCAGAGTTGACTATGATGTTGTCTTTTTTTTCTGACTCCATTATTTTCCTGCTCTGAGAGGCTTCTACCACAATAAAAAAAAAACCCAACATTGCAATCAGAACAAATCTGATACCAGGGAATCTCAGTACCTCAGCAGACAGATGAATGACAATTTAGGCTATTTTTTTTTTTTTGTTAATATCATCTGGAGTTGATGTTGTTATAAATCTTTTGGTGAACCATCTCCTTGAAAGAGAGAGAAAAGAGGAGAGAGAAAAGAGGACAACAACTAACTTCATCTGTTTAAAGGCTGCTCTTGGCAGCAGTTGGAAGATGTTCTTTAACATTATTCAGCTCATAACAATGGTTTTTTGTGGGTATTTTCCCATCATTTCAAAGCCCAAACCTTCAAAAAAATTGCTGAGGGCATCTCAGACATATTCAGCTATTACATACAAGTGGGTAATAAAGGGAAATAAGTTCCTAGAACTACAGAAGATAAACAGCTTCACACATAGAAGTCTCAGGCATGTCTATATCCACCCTTTACAGAAACCCTTGTCAGCTCATTGATTCACTCTGTGAGATTTAGAAGGTTCCTTTGTTGTCTCCAAATTAGCAAACATGCTAAAAGGTGTGAAGAAATTTCTGTATTTTTTGCATTTACTTCTGGTAAACAAAGATAAGAAAAGAAATTTTAAAAAATTATAACATAGTGATCATTATGAAACAGTTATCAGCTCTAGGCCCTCAGAGTAAGTGGCAAGAGCTAATATATTCTTAGTTTGTCTCTTCAGGATTTTCTCCAGTCATAAAACCATCAGTCATACTGGAACAAGGCATTTCAAGTATCTTCCCTTGACTCTGTATGAATTGAAAAATATAATTGTTTGTTTAATCTCCTTCAGAAGAAATTATTACAAGAATTTGTATTTGTGTAGATTTATGTATTTAGATAGAATCACAGAATAAATGGATTTTTATTATAAGTCTATGTTTGGGAGGATTATTTAAATTTGCTACACAGATATGACCTACATTTTCAAAAAACCAGTAATAATTTCTCAAGAAGACTTTGATATTATCTGTGCTTGTCAATTTGTTGAGATACAGGACAAAGGGCATCTGAAATCTGACTAAAAATCAAGTTAAGCAGTTAATATTTATTAAAAAAACCTCAACCTCTTCATTTCTGGTGTTTATGATTTAAGATTACACAAAGAAAGCTCACATGCCACTTCTTCATCAGCAACAAGTTTCTTTACTTTTTGAAATTGTTACCATGTACACACTTGAACAGTTTTTTGGTAGCTTTCTAATGGAAAGGGAAAAATCAAGGAGCTTTATTACACAGTCTCTTTAGAGTAGAAGCCTTCACCTTATGTGAAGACCTATTTAAGGTGAAAGAAATTTAAAAGATTACTTTGTAGTAAGAAGATACATTTTAATCTAGCACAGCACTACTAATTTTCATAAATCAAATGCCTGTCCTATGAGAACATTTACAGGATGTATTAGAGAAACCATTTGTGTGTTTTATGAACTCAAAATTAAAACTAATTTGAATGTCAGCTTTCAAACTTGGGATTTCAAAGATTTGTTTCAGGTTTTCATACTGATTTTGCTGCATTTCCAAAATGGTGGGGGAAAAAATGGATAGAATGGATTGCTAGTACATATTGCAAGTAGCAGAGCAATAATTGAGAGTTATCCATGAGAATGGCCAACCCAGACTGAAAATCCAGACAACAAGGGGTCTGTGGCAAGAAAGGCAAAGGAGATATTTTCTAAAGGGAATTCAGAAGGTAACCAGGTAACCTTTTTTATAGCCTCTGAGTAGAGCATGGGGCGCATGGAATGGCTCTGAAGAGAGGGTGATGGACTGAGCACCATATTCAATATATTCAGAGTCACCTGAGTCTTGCTCCTGCTGAAGACAGGGCAGTGAAGCTTTCTGCTCATCCCCAGTGAGCAGCTACTCCTGCAGTAGTTTTATGGGAAGCACAGAGCTCACAGCACTTGTAGGACAGTGAGAGGGTGAATTAACCAGCGCCCAGAGTGAGTGAAGCAGGGGTTCTCACTGGGAGTGTATTGCAGAGCTATTATAATCACCTATCAAGGAACATTTCTGCAGCCCTAGAGTGGAACAAGGGGTGACTTAGGCTGTCCTCACTCCTGTGCCTCTCATGGGGTGCATCAGATCAGAAATTTAGACATGAGAACTATCTATGCATCACATACATTAGCATCATAATTGCCACTGAAAGTGAGTTCTCATTGTTCAGTTCAGCATAATAATTGCAATCTTGGAATCAGTCCAGATTCAGTACAGTTAGTTCATAAACAACAACCAATTAAACTCCTTGGAATATGTTCCCTATCAGTTTCTGAGAAACAGGTTAACAAGACACCAATTCTTTCATGAGCTGGAATTGTACAGTTTATCTACAATGTTTTAGTGATGTGTCCTGTAACACACCAGTGAGAACCAGGCCTAAAATCTTGCAAGAAATTAACTGTTCTATTGGAATTAGCAGGAGAGCTTAAAGTGCCCTGCAGCCAGATTTGGGCACTCAGATGGCTGAAACAGTGCATGAAACACTTTTCAGATGAGCATCCCTCGACAGTCACAGCCTGGAGTGTCACTCATTTCACCTGCAGGGAGAGAGGACAGCTTCCCCTCTGCAGAGGTGATGGAATTGGGAAAACCAGAGAGCTCTCAACGTGCAGAAAGTTGACAGTATGTAAATTCCTGGCTGTGTTAATGCACTGCCCTCCCTCCCACACTGCCAGGCCAGCTCTGCCCACCTGCACACCATGTGGCTCTCTGGGGAGCAGGGGCTGTGCTCTCCTCTCTGACTTCATTTCACTCTCACACATTCACAGAGCAGCAGCATGTGACAGATGATGGACTGAGATCAAGACAGAGGAGGAAGATAACGTCAGTTTGCCCGTTCTTACAGCTGCTGGCCACCTTTCATCCTTCCCCAAGTTTGGCCCTACAGCACTAAAGCAATACAGGGCTGTCACAGCCTCCAGCTCTCACTGCCTGCTACAAAACCAGGAACCTACAAACAAACCTGTGCTTAGCAGTACTGACAACCAGGCCAGGTCCTGCAGCCATTTCAGTGACTTCAGTTTTCCCTTTCTGATGTTTTGTGGCTTTCTTTTTGCTGCTGCACAGCCTTTTGTCTTACTCATGTTCTCCCTCACTCAACTGAGAATATTCACAACATTGAATTCAATCCCACAAATAACTGCAGCTGTTGGGTTTTTTTTGTTGACCTGGCAATATTTTTTTGGGGAAACCCATTTGATCTTTTAAATTTTAAATAATGTTTTGTTTGAAACCTTAGTCATGCTCAATTATAACTAAAAAGCCCGATTATTAAAAAATTCAACTAAGTGAAACCAATGATTTACAGGCATGTTAAATCACAGATCTGATAAGCTTGATTACTCTGATGTATTGCCATGTGTATAAATGCTTGGGGTAACTCTAAATGAGCTGCCACCTCTGTGGTGCAGGTGTGTGACCAGCTCAGGTGTGTAAGCAGGAACACCAGCTCAGGCACCACAAAGCTCCAGTCCAAGTGGGTGCAATAGAAGTCCAATATCACCTGTTTCCCCTGACTGCAGAGCTGGATTATCCCACATTAGCCCAGAGTTCACTGTCCTTTGCAGTGAAATACACCCTGATGTGATTTGCTGAAGACTTCAAAACCCCAAGGCACTCAAAAGAGAATACAAGATTTTCAATTTACATAATTTTTTATATTCAGCTCTCTCTTAGTGTATAACCCCTCTGTACCTTCCATTTCAATATCCTTTTATTGATGTAATTCACATCTTCAGGGCTTTTATTAGGAAATGGTACCTGCACAATAAGACACTACAACAACCTTGTGCTTTGCTAAATATCCAACTTGACACTGTTACCTGTTCTACTCTAGTACTGAGAGAGAAAAAAAAAATCAATGAGGATGTTTATAAAGAGTCAGAAAGGAGAAGTAGGCAGTCGGCTTGAACTGTTCCCTCCACATTTTAAACTCATGTAATACCAGTATCTTAAAAACTGTGTTACTTTCAATTTTTCCTAGGCCATGACAGGTGATAAGGAAGAACTGACTGTGGTTTGTTTTTTTTTTTTTATTTTACCCTTTCCTTTTCTCTCAATCCCTCCTTCTCACCAGATTCCCATATTTATGAATCACAAGAAAACAAATTAAAGAACAGACCCCCTCGTTGAGACTGTGAACAAAGAATTCATCTCTGAAAGATCAGAGCATAAAACAACAAAATTTATATTACTGCAGTCAGATATTGAAGATGTTAAGTCCTTCTGAAAAGTGACTAGACAACTGAGCTCATTTATGCCTTTTTAAAAAATTTATTTATAATCTGGCAGATGTTTTTCCGATTGTTATCTATGCCAGTCTTAGTAATGCTAAATTTACACAGTACTGAAAAAAAGTCATCTAACGACTAAAAAGGACATGAAAAGGAAATGACACTAATAAAACTCTTCTTTTGATTCTGTCTTTAAAAGTTTGCTGATGATTTTATTTGATTATGTTGAAATCAGGTCTCTAACTAAACACTACTGTAATTTCTCAAATCTCAGAATATTTTGGTTTTAACTTGATAGCAAATCTTTGCATTCTACTGCCTAGAATATCAATATCTACAGAAATACTCCAGAAACTAATACCCAGATGGAACTTCAGCAGACTGTAATCCCATATTTCCTTATGTGCTTTTTCCTTTGTCTCCAAATTCTGTTCAAGAATTTTTTTTTAGCCTTCTGTACGGAATTTTGATTAAGTTCCATTAAGTGCCTAATTCCTCAGAAGGTGTATTTCTGATTGGTTCCATTGATGTATGCCAATTACACCAGCTGACAAACAGCCACTGCATTACAAAAAAAATCCATATTTTTAATGACTCCCTTGCTGTCCTCCATGTCTGTGTCTATGTCATGACACACAGCTTCCCACCATCTGCACTTCTTCCTTTATATATCCACGCATTTTGTATTATAAATTGCCTGGCTGTGATGTATCTTGACATTTGACATAACAGCAGGGCTGGGGGGAGCGTAAGTGCTGATCATTAGATTATTGTTGAAGTATTCTCTCCTTTCCTCCCCTGCTCCCTGTGTTCCCTGGAGACACAGGTGTTAATAAAATCAAACAAAATGAAAATGGGTAAATTATTGCAAGCTATGAACACCTACATTGTGCCATGCCTCACTAGTTTCCAATACCACCTCATTCTTGAGACAACCAGAGAAAAAGATGCAATTTCATCCTGTAGACTGGGTGGTATAAGGAAAGGACAAAAGAGACAAGATATTGCAATCCAAAGGTCAGTGACCCACTCCCTTATATAATTATAGCATTTCATTTATATCCTACCAATCTGTCTTTGGATGGCTGTAGTAAATGAAGTAGCTAAAAAAGAACAATTTTGAAAATTCCCTAATAACTAATAACTGAGAGCATCATATAGGGAGATGAGCACAAGTATCAGCTTGGAATTTCTTTTCTAAAAAATAATTTTAAGAATACTCTAAGACTCAGATCTGACCTAGATCTGTGTCTCACTGCTTTACTTCAGGATTCTTAAAAACAGATTTAACACTTATTCCAAACACCTCAGAGATTTTGTAGAGCTTCAAGGGTCTGAGTCATCCTGGAGTGCAATTTACATCCAATTGAGTCTTGCAGGATGGATGCACTTTATACCTCTTTAAAATGCAGGTAGAACATTTTTGTGCTGCATTCCTCATTTCCCATGGTCAAGCACAAAACTCTTCCCCTGCATCCTCCCAAGAAGGTTTCATGCAGTAACAAAATCTGAGTGAGAACATTTATGTTGATCCTTTTGCTAATAAATATTTAGCGTTTATATCTAAATTTAACAGTGGCCCACCTTTAGTAATTAGCAGAGACCAGCACTTTACCAGCCTGTCAGCCATGGTTATTGGAACAGCACTGCACAGCTCTTCAGTCTCATCTGCTGCACAACCAGAGGAGCACAACAGAAAATAAATTCTAGCTCTGCAGAGCTGATCAGAGAATCCCTCAGTCTCCCTCCATTCAGTACATGCTGTGCCAATGTCTTACCAGGGTCACTCTCTCTGGCACAGAATGTTTCACACTGATGCAAGGGGCTAAAATACTGCAGATGATAGAATTTTATAAGAAACCAAATGGGATATAATTCTCTCTAAAGGGTTGAAGGAACAGAACAAATCAAATGCTTGCTGTGAAGACTACTGGAAACTCAACTGTTAAAGCCAGATATTTCAGAGCACTCCAATCCCTACGACTGCTGGCAGCCAGACCCAGGTCACACCCATTTCATCTACACTCCTATCTAAATATTGACCAGAATTTGGAATTCAAGACTGCAGCTTTATAGAAACAAGCCAATAACCTTCCACTTGAAAAGCTGTCTAACTGTATTTATCTCAACCAGACCACAGTAATTAATATTTATGAGGATGAAAGAAGGATGCTCATAGCAAAAGGGGATTATGAAAACACAAGAAGGTGTGAGGATGCTGATGGGACTGAACAATTGGCACACATGCAGCTGGCCCAAGAAGTGACAAAAGGAGAGGACAACAGTGTGTGTGTAGCTGCCTTCACGCACAAGCATAGAAAACCTTTTTTCTGTGCTTTGTTCCACACGTAATCCAGGAAAACTCTTGGTACTTGTACCAAATACATTTATTACCACTGATTTAATGGCTTTATTTGACTGCTACAGGCATCCACATCTGAGACATCCCTGATCCCAGGCCAATCAAAGTGCCTGGCACATGTTCCATTCTTCAGGGGTAAGTACTAGATCTGTTACAGGTTTAAATCTGCATGTGTTGCATATTTCTGGATTTATATCTTACATGAATATGACCAATAAAAAGTGGACAGAAGTTGAGAGCTCCGGAAAGAACTTGTCAACAGCATTTTAAGGTGAAAAAAAAAAAAAAAGAAAAATAGGAGGTTTTGATCTGCAGAATGTGAAGTGTAACAATTAAAACAGAAGGCTAGATACTTTGAGCTCATTAAAATTTCTTTTGAAGATGAAAGTCATTAGATTTCAATGAGAACTTGGAGCAGAAGCTCACAATGACATGAGAATATTTAACCTGTAGTCTACAGTGCTTCAAGCAATTGAAAGTATGATAAATAATTGCTTGGCTGTAGTAACCACATAGAAGGAAAAAAAGGATTACCCTAATCAAACACAGTCAGTGTCATGTTGCCTGTCTCTGTGCTCCACATTTCATTCTGAAAGTTTGCAGTTATAAAAACGGAAATCCTGAGTTCTTACAGAGGAAATTGTAAAGGATTTATTTTCCTGCCACCTCCAAGAAAACTTTGATAATATTCAGGGTCAGCTCTTCAGCTGGCATGATCAACAGAGCTCTGTGGAAACCAGTGGATCATTGCCAATTTGTAACAGCTGAATGTCTGCTTTTACGACAGGGACAACTTTATTTTAGATTTTTATTTTCCCATATTTCTCTGTTATTTTTTCCTCTTTGAATTAGGAACATTAATACCCAAATATATTTTTTTTTTTTTGTCGGGAATACCTGTCCTCCAAGCTACAAGACTCATATTTTTATGTGAGTTGCACCAGTGATTCTTACTCATACTTCAGTATCACCACAAAGCACAAGCCAGGACTGTACAATCCTTTACCACACAGGTATCTTTATGCTATATTTGTGCAAAAAGCCAAATACTAATGTTAACAGAGGCCCAAAGCACAGCTAATGGACCCTCCTGAAAAGTCAGGGTAAGCTTGTCTTAGACAGCAATATCATGGGAAACAGTGCTTCTCAAAAGAAGCCATCTAGGAAGGAACAATGAAAACATTTTATTCTGCATATATTTATAAAAAGCAGTTTTTTCTTCTGTATGAAGAAGAAAGTGCTCTAGGGAAGGTAAGCGATTTTGTGAAGCCTTTTGATTTTGACAATAATCTTCTTTGGGGTTCAGGAAATACAGTTCTGACTGATTTGGGTTGCATAAACAGGCTTTTGTAAGCCCACAGCCAAGAAACGTGATGGTAAGGGATGACTAGCACGATGCCAATATCCATTTCTAAAGAAACCGAGGGAAAAACCCAGAAACATACTCCACTACAACAAAAATATATAAATGAAGACCTAGACACTTTTAGCCAAAGTAGCCCTAAAGAAAATTTCCCAAGAGATTGGAGCTCTAGGGCTGGAAGAAGTGTCACTGGGAAAGTTAGCTTTTGGAAAGCAAAAGATTTTTATTTAAATGAGAACGGAATGTTTGGAAAAGATGATGATGGATGACCATCATAACTTCTCAGAGGATCCATCAAGCCAATAATTTCCTCATTTGACTGTTAATGAAAGAAACCAGTTCTCTTCTTGCTCTGGTAAATGCAGGGTCTGCATTCTCATATCCCAGGTGACTGCCTGGACCACTTTAGAACCACTGAGTTTGGGCATATCTGTATGAATGTTCTTTTTTAGACCTTTCCCAAAATATGTGATGAATAGATCCATTTTTTCCCACAAATCTTTAGCAAGGGAAGGAGAACCCAAAAGTTAAAAATGAAAGACACATCATCTGAGATGTAGTCTGTTAATTGGTGCTGACAGCTAGAAAACACTGTAACCTTTCTGAATAATCCACTATCTGATTGGATCCTCAGATTTCAACTTGATAAGCAAGCTGAAATCTATTTTGTTGCAAAGGATGTCTTTTGCTATCACTTTTTGCTGGAAATCCCACCAATGGTGAAACTGAGAAAAGCTTGTTAAGGGCCTGTTTCACTACGAGATTCCCTCTCTGCTTCTGTCTGTTTTGCAAAACAAAAAATGTATTTTGTTACACGCAGCTGCTGAAAAATGTGGGTGTACAAGATCTCGTGTGGCAATTGCTTCTGTGACTGTTCTACAGTAAAGAGCAGCAAAGACCAGGCCACCACAGTGGTCACTATGAAAAACCTTTGCCACAGCTGCTGGCAAATGTTTTAGAGGAGCAATGTGCTCTGCATTTGCAAACACTGTTAGAAACATTTCCCCAGAATCTGGCAGCAAACTCCCATTATAACTTTAAATAATTCAAATTGAACCCTTTCCTGAATATTTCCAGAGGTAAGAATGTTTTCTAAATACTTGAGAAAGGAAGGGGAAAAGAAAGGTTAAAATTACATAACTTACCCTAAATAATATTTACTGTCATTAAAATGTCTTCATTTTCTCATATTATGTGCATGGGAATATAAATCACAGCTGGTTAGAGAGCCCAAGGTGAGAGAAGACACCTATGAAGGTGACTTAATTTTTTCCTCAGCCTTTACAGCACTGAGCCAAGACAGAAAACACAATGATAAAAATTCCAGTAAATGCCTGTAAGTGTACACACTGTGTGTGGTTCAGAGGGGCACAAAATGCAGCATTTTCTTTTGACTGTGTAACAGAGGACACAAGTTATTAGCCATGTTGCAATAAGTACTTTTATGGACAGATGCAATGACTGTAGGGATTAATGTTGAAATTCTGTTTCAAATGGTCAAAAAATGGGTAAGCAGTGAAAAATGGTTTGTATTGTTACACTTTTAAACATATGTGCAAAAGACCAAAACTGGGCCTTTTGAACTGATTTTATGCATTGCACTACGAAATTCCAATCATTTGTGTTGAAACTCTCCAAAATGTCATTCCAAAATTTTCAGCAGAACTTCAAAAAATTTCAGAAACAAAGAGCTGGGAACAACAAAACTAGCTGAACTCAGCCTTTTTGATCTCATTGCTTGTAACTAAATGGGGTTTTTTTTGGGGATTTTTTTTGGTTTTTTGTGGGGTGGGGGCGAGGGGAGATCGGTTTTTAAAAATTTATTTAGCACCAAAACAGGATCTGGTGAAGCACTGTCACTCCTTTTCATTACTGGAAACAACTTTATTTTTTAAAAGTCCTAGAAAATCTGGACAGATTTCCTTTACAGATATTTTAGGCTAAATAGGTTTCTGCATGTCTATTTCATCACAGGCACTTGCACACTTGAACTTGCTCTGAGCTTGTCTGATGAATTATCTCTGATTAATTTTCTGTTTTACACAAAGACATTGTCTCCCATCAAATAAAGCAACTAAATAGAGGCAAACACAATCCTTCCCATATACAAGGTTAGGGATATTACAGCCTAGTCTTCCAAAACCGTTCAACACCTCAGAGTTTTACCAGAATTAGTTTGATGTGTTCAGTGCCATCAGTTGCAACACTGAGGTTCAAATTTTAAAATGAAATTTCAGAGATAAAAGCATTAAGATACTCCTATCAGCTATACTACTGGAATGTGCATGACTGCAGCATTATTTACAGTGTCAGCTTCAAAGAGGCCACTAGAAAATACCAGTTGATGTATTCAATGGCTTGGTTCCCAACCCGAGTCCCACAAGAACCCCAACCAAAAATTATCAGTTCTATTTTTCCCACATTGTACTTTTCCATTTCTAATTGTTTATAATTCTTCATAGAAGCCCTTTTAATTCAGCTACCCAATATAATACAGTATACATAATATTTTGCAAGACACAGCTTCTGCAACTGCCTTTATACCTTCAGGCTTTGTGACTTGATGCCATAATGGTCTTGATTTATTAGAAGATAAACCTCCTCCAATGCTTTTTCCTTTAAATAGTGAACTGTAAATAACTTATCCAATATGAAAAATACTAAGTAGCTCCTTTGAAATTCTAATGGAGATTGTCTACAGTTACATCACCCACTGCAGAATCTTTATATTAATATTTTATCTGTCTATAAGGGAACATACAGGAGTGTAGTCTGCACACATACACATTTCTATGTGGGTCTGTTGGGACACAAAAATTTGGGTGGGGTGCAACCAGCATATTCCAAAACAGAAGGAGAGATTTTGCTGTATTTGTGTCTTATAGATTTGAATATTCAATGGCATAACGTTGCTGTTAAATATAATTCAGCCAGCATTTTCTGTCCTTTTTCTTTAACTATTTCAGTTCTGTGGTTCAGCTGGCCCAAGCTTCCCAACTGTCAAATCATCACTAAAGAAACCTTCCTGCAAAGCTTAACTCCAGTCAGCCCTCCTTTTCTGCCAGTAACAGCATTTTCTGCCTGTGCCTCCACACTGTCATGTGGATGTCGTGGCATACCCTGATGCCAGCATGAGGATGGAGTGAGGACTGGCTGGGCCATGCACCACGATCCTGGTGTTTGGAGCTCTGCCTCTGACCATATTAAACCCAAATCCTGGCCTAACAAGCCTTCCTTACTCCTCTGTTCTCTCTCCCCCTACAAGCACCATCTCTAGAACATTCTGCCACCAAGCAAGCTCTGCTCCACCAGCCCTGTGATCAACCCCTGTAGAGCTCACATCTTTTCTCCCTGACAGCCTTAACCAAATCACTTTTCCAGGCTTGCCATTCTTCAGGGCACTGTCAGGCTTTGCTACCACCAATCCACTATTTCCAGAACACTGTTAAGTACTTATCACTTAAAACTTTAAACACTAATTGCTTAGTAATGAAAACTTGAACTGATTGGAGAGTAAACTTCTGCTAAGTGACTGGCAGAATTCCAGCTCCAGTCCATAATAATCAAAATTGACTAAAATAGCATTTTGAAATGTCTTTTGTTTGAAAACCATACTATACCCAGGTGTGGGAAGATCTAGACACTAGGTAATTATTTTAAGTGTTTCTAGGATTGAGCCCAAAAAAATGTTTCTGAATTAACAATTGCTAATTTGGGGTTGAATAAAATCTCTGTGTTCATCTTAAAAATGTCTACATTATTAAAAATCATATTTCTCCCTCCTTTAATTCAACTGCTTGTGTTGTCAGGTACCTCAATCCCTCTTAGAAATGTATGCCTCAAGAGAAAGATACTCAGCTCCTCCTAACCTGGTGCTCAGGATGGAGACTCTTTCATTGGCACTTTGATAGAATTTCCTATTGGTTTCCAAAGCTACGGTGTAACCTGAGGAACTCCCCACACCTTCTAAAAGAGCATTCTGAATTTTCAGGACTTCAGAGAAAATACTGCAGCTGATTCCCTGTAAATTCTGCTTGTTTACTGTGGGTGCTGATGGAGCTGAGTAGAGATGTTTAATGCAATGTTACTTGTGAGACAGTGGATTGCATTCGAAAATGAAAAGGAAATAAATAAAAACTGAATTCTTTGCATACTATTAACTGTTCATGGCATTGGACAGGATGTTTCCAGTTTTTAGAAATTACAGAAGAAACATCCTGAAAACATGCAAAGCACCAGTGCTACTCCTCAGCATCTCTTAATTTTATTTAGTCCATGCTCAAAATCCCAACCCATTTCTTGAAGATCTCTATCATGTCACAAGAGCTTTGCAGAGATTTTGGACAGTGCTCCCAAACACAGACCAAGACAGTTTCTTTTGCTTTTACCTTCAGGCCACAATATGAGAAGCTTCTGGCACTCTGATGTTCTGTCACTTTTTAATGCAAACTCTGGAAGTTCACGGACACAACGCTGCGCAATCTGAGGAAGATAAATCACAGTTACTTCAAGCCAGTTGACAGCAGTTTAAGCAGCTGCAATCATCAACCACCAAGGGAGTTTCTTCTTTTATCTTACTAAATGCAAAAGTGTACCAGGAGCTGCTAATATCACTGGACTATCAGGAGTCCTGCTTTTACATAAATATCAGCAAGCGGTAAGTAAATTCTGTTGACGAAATGTAATAAAACAAAGACTGTTTCAAATATGACCATTCCCTGATGCATTCTGTAGCCCCCTCTTACTCACTTATTGCATGCTGCTGAGATTATAAGGTTTGCTTTTATCTGTCAGAAATCAATATTTCAAACATCGGATAAAAGAGGAAATTGAACTGGGAATAGGCTGAAGTGCTGTAAAAACTACAAAGCACAATTATCAAAAAGCACTTAAAGTACTTAATAGGACACACATATAAAAATGCTCAAATTAATGTCAGGGAACTATAATGAGAACTTTTTCTATGCTTTTTGATCCAAATGCAATGCAATTCGAGTGCAGCCTGGTCAGTCAATACAGTTTTCAATTTATATGAAACCCTAAGGATTTCTAGCAATCCATTTGCTAGAACTGAACCATTACATATGATTGGTTAATATTTCAATTTATTGAAAATACATTATTTTGTGTAAAGTGTTTAAGTTGTTGAGGTTTAATCATTATAAACAGTTATGATAAAAATAGATCTTTGGGTAAACAAAGACCTTACAGTCAAGCTTTTAATAAATACTAGTATAACTAGAAAATTGGATTTTAAGAGGAATAGACATAAGGAAAAACTGCAGATATGGGGTCGCAAGATGAGAGGAAATTGTTGTATAGAACAGATCTTTATCAGCACACATTAAGGGACTTTAAGGGAAAAGGGACTTTGTAAAATGTTGGAAACCAGGGTTATTTTATGCAAAAAACCTCCTCACTATTAACTTTAGTACTTTCCCCTTGGATTTATATATTCATTTATCATCTTTAATACTACCGAGCTGGAGGTCTCTACAAAACTATGCTAGATCAGAAGTCACTGCAAATGAAAGTGCACATGTGTGTATGAACACACCAGCACCCATGGAAAACAGATTGAGTGACTTCAGAAAATTTGTGATGAAACACAAAGAGCTGCAACATCAGAGGAATTACAGCCACGATTTAAGCAAACAAGATGCACATTAATTAAATGGTTGTATCCAACTGCAGCACTCTTTCCTAACCTACACCCCACAAGGAACAACGAGGGACTCTTGGGACACTCTCTTTGTGGAAAGTCATTCTTAACACTTACACTTCATGTTTATACTTTAACCATGACATTTCTTTCAAAGGAGGGAACCTTTACTCCACCACAATTAAAATGTGCCTCTGACTGGAACTGCACCCAGCTCTCTGAACTATGGAGGAGACTGTGGTTTCCACTAAGAGACAAATTGTTCCAAAAAGCAAACACCTTCCCACCACCTTTCCTCATTACAGTTTTGAGCCCAATACAGTACAACCTCTTAGTTAATATCCCTACTTTTTAAAGTCTAATCTGAGTCTTTGCTACTACAATTGTAATCCCACTTGGTCTATTTGATGTGATGAAGAAGAGGTTATAGCATTCCCTTTTGCAAGAAATTTCACTATGTAGGCAGGATCATCACCCAGGATCGTTCCAGCACACAGGTTCTGTAAGTACAGCTGGGCTCTGATCTAGACAGTTAATAATTTATGCAGTTCACCAAGTTAAACTGCACAATACACAGCCAAAATCTCCCTTCTAATAATTCTGGCCTTGTGTATGTTAAGCAAAATGCAACGTGATTTAATTGAGGGAACTCACAAGGATATCCCCTAAAGCAGTTTTCACATTGGAATAGAACTTTGACAAAGCTAAACATAAATAGATTGCTTCAGTTGCACACTGTATTCACTTGAATGGTGTCTTGAATTTTCAGATGTCCTGAAACAACAGACTGGCTTTCTGAATCAACAGAATCATCACAAAGCATACAACCTTTTCCAAACAGAACATTTTTCAAAAAAAAAAGAAGTAATAAAAATAGTTTTGTTTTCTCAAACATGCTATATTTGAGGAAACATGCTATGATCTGGTAAGGCAGCTGTAGTTCTGGCAGTCATAATTGCATAATGCACTTCACAGAAGCTTTTTCTATTGCATCTTATTGTATTTTTTCCTTCAATTATTAAATTCAGAGGCTTAACCTCAAAAGAAAATGCACTTGTCTTTACATACACTTGAATTGTTACTGCCATTTAAAACTAATCAATGCTTTCTTTAGTACCATAATAGCTTATTTGCAAAGCACCTCTTTAAGAGATATTTACATGGCGTTCTGGAAGTAAACATGTTTCATGCTCTAAGAAAAACCCCCAACAAAGACAAAGAGGGCTTCATTCTCATCTCAAAGTTCAGCACGACTAAAGTGACTTAAAAAGCTGAAAAAATTGTGCACAAAGGGAGTTGCTACTAGATTATACCCCTCCATTAATAAATAATACAAGGAAAAACTATGCATTGTACACAACCCCTATATACCTAGAGAAGTGCAGGGAATTAATTTTCAAAGGCACAGCCTACAAATATATGCTTTCATTAATGTTAACAGGAAAGCAAACAGCTAAAATCTTACTATTAACCTGTGTTTAAATACGCATTTCTTAGAAATAACACACCACTCCTGACTTGGACCTTCAACTGCATAAAGCTCAGAGGACACCAAGGCCACACTGAGGATGGAAAGTCCAAGCTAACAAGGGACCAAGCTTTGCCAAAGGGAAGAAGCAGAATTACAACTCAAAGCAATTAAAACTATTGGCCAAAGGGACTGCCACAAAGTAATGCAATGGCCTATGCCAGAGCAGCCATGTTACATATAATATAAATTTCCTACATAAATTTTAAATTGCATTTTTCAGTACGTTTGTATCTGTGAACTTGGAATCTCTTACTTTTATCATCTGTAATGCACAGCCAATATTTTGCATTTGCAATCTTGAAAATGTAATGGGGGGGGTGCAGAACCATTTTGTATTTTATCAGTTTATTGTATCTAACTGCTAATGGTATGTGGTAGCTATCACACATTACAAGTATTCTTACATTACAGAAATCAGTTCATTCCCTGATTTCCTTTTATTAATCATCTTTCCAGCTGCTCTTTAATTAAATATTTTGTTAAGGATCACTAAGAAATTATATACACTCCTCATAGTTTTCACTGCTTATCATAAGCATTTCATTCAATCATGCTATAAATCTGAAATTTGCCTTCCAGTTTTGATACAAAGCCTTTTTGAACAGTTATTGAAAAAAAATTAAAAGCAAATCATCCAACAAAACCTCCTTCATTTCCAAAAGAGAATTTCCCAATTAAATTAATATAAAGTATAAAATAATCAAGAATTTACTTAGAAGGGTAAAATGGTGTGACTGAAAAATTAATAGTAAGATTTTTCCATTCCTCTTCACTTGAGTTAAAATAAAAGCAGCTCAAATTATAGATTATTCCCTCTCTTTAAAAAAGGTAGAAGGTGGTGAGACAGCATTGGGTAGATGCACAGCAGTAATGGATTATGGAGATTTTTGTCTCCTGGGTCACTGTTATGAATCTGATCCAAGACAGCAATGATGAAATGTCAGTGCCATTTTATGGCTTTTAGCATGAAATCCTGCCCCTGTGAGGTCAATGGCAAAACATCAGTAGTGCCAGGATTTTCACCTTTTGAATCTCTAAGATGCAAGAAGAATTAAGGTCTGACTCAGCATCCATCAACTTTAATGGGAGTTACACTAAGTTCAAGGTGCAGGTTTTTATAAGGCCTTAGGTGCTGCTGTGCTCATGCTTTAACAAGAGCTGGATCCTTCAGATGACTCAAACACTTAAAACTGCAGCATTAAAACCATAAACTTTTATCTCTAAAGTTAAGTGCTCTAATGACTCTCATCCCCCTGCTCCACTGCCTGGATCACTCTGCCCTGTTAGGCTGAGCACTGGATAAGGGTAAGCACCACACATATTCCCTTCTCCTGCCTCTTTCTCTGAAAGCAAAATCCTTGTCCCAGGTGACACAAGGTCCAACATCTCTGGGATCACCGTGTTTGTGGCCCTCAAGGAATCTGGCACAGACTGTGGCTTCTGCTCTGCATCCTGTCTGCTCAACTTGCAGTCAATTCCCATCATACCCACTCCTGCAAAATGTGAGATCTGGGGAATAGAGGATTAGCAAACTTTGGGTCACAATGACTAAATTAACAAAGCAGCAGAAATCATCAAACATGCTTTTTGGAGTGATTAACTCAAAGAAAACCCTTATCAATTTCCTGAGAACAGGCAGAGGCGGCTTGTTACTTTATTTATTATTTTATTTTATTTTATTTTATTTTATTTTATTTTATTTTATTTTATTTCATTTTATTTCATTTCATTTCATTTCATTTCATTTCATTTCATTTCATTTCATTCCATTCCATTCCATTTCATTTCATTCCATTTGCTTTGATAGTGGGTGCTTTGCAGAAAGGAAATTTCCAGCCATTTTAAACTAGTGATGGCTGGGACCTAGCTCTTAAGTCTTGCCACTCTGCAGGTTTGAAGATGTTTGATCCTGAAAAGGAAATAAGAATAGAATCCAACTGAGCTGTCAAATTTTGAGTGTTTATCCAAAATGAAAACAAATTTCCAAAATGAAATTATTTGATCACGCCCTCCAAAAACACAAATACAAAAATTATGTCTTGCTGTAACATATGCTTTCCAGACAGATTTCACTTGCAGCTCAGGCATGTGCTCCTAAAAGTATTTAGCTATGCTGAAAACCACCCAGGAATTAAACTGGATGAAAGCATGCTGAGGAAGTTGTTGGAGGTTTAATTACCTTTTCTGTTTTTTTCTCTTTAGTGGGAGTTCTGAATTCTGGAGGAGTAAAACTCCAGTCTCTACTGTATTGAAATGATATTTTTTTAGCACTCCAATCATTGTCTCTACTTGACTAAGACATTTCTGTGCTAAAGCAGGTGCATTTACTTTTCAAGTATTATTTTACTAATCAATTGAAAAATTACCTCCATGAATGACAGAAGTGCAGACCTTTGGAGTATTTCATTAAAAGGAGCAAACATTAATTACAAATCCAGCCCAACCTTTGCAGACATAAATTATGGGACAGATCTATTTTCTCCATGCTTAATTGCAAGCAGTGACTAGCTCTTTAAATTATTATCTCCAAGGCATGAATGAAATTAGAATGGATTTGGTGATATTCTCAAGCTTATTTGTATCTAAATAACTTGGCCATATACTGTCTGGAGATACAAGGAAAATTAGGTGAAGCACCTTTGAGCCTTTCAACAGTGCTAGCTTACTGTGAAAAAATATTGGGAATTGCAAAATGGAATTAGAACCTTAAAGTGTTTGCAGCCTGGGAGGCCTAGATGCAGGCTTAACAATGGGAGAGTTGGTAATGTCCAAGTATTTTTCTTCTAACCTAAATTCTCAAAATGTTAGATGCTTGTAATTTTCTGAAGCATTCATGGTTCAGGCAGAATATTCCAGGCAACATCTTTCCTGAAAGGTAATATTTCCATTTCAAGAAAAATAAGTACTTTTCTAGTGAAGTAAAGCCCCCTTCTACAGAATTAAGAAGGCTGAAAATTATGATTTTAATAGGCACAGAGCTGACATGTTTGTGATCATATCAAAATCTGGCAGGAAAGCAGATGAATTGATTGGTCCACTGAGACATAAACAGAAGGTACAGTTTGCTATCATGAAGAGTGAGAAATAGAGAATGTAAGGATTATTTTTTAATACAATAATGAAGATAAAGATGTATTTTTTTTAAATGTACATAATGATTTAGATATTGCATTGGAAACAAGAAGCCCTCTATAAGAACATTGTTTTTTATATAGTACAGTGGGTTGAACAAAGGAGTCTAGCAAGACTCCATGGGTACTGCCTGACCCTTGTTTTTACTACCCCTCTACCACAAAAGTTAATAATTTGGCATTGCATACTTAAAAAAAAAAAAAGATAATTACTTGCTTGGAGTTCAATTTACTTGTGTCATGATACAGTAAATACCAGGCTGAATTCTCACAGTGGTAATCATTAACCTGGGAGAGGGCATTTGCTTAAAATGCATTCCTTCAACTTTGGTGCTTCGAGAACACACTGGTAGATATTTCAACAGCAATTTCAAGTATGCTGAAGATGCAAATCAGTTCAAGTCCCCCCAAAAGCCAAACTCCTTCTACCTTTTGACTTTTGGATATAAAGCCACCCTCCATCTGTGCTGCAGGAACAGCCTCTGACAGCAGAATAACAGCAGCCCTGCAGAGCTGGATGGTTTGAGGTACAGAGGAAGCCCAGCTCAGATCCAGAGGGCTTAATTGTGCAAGACACCATGCAAATAGCAGGGCAGGGTACCTATAAAAGGAACATTCCTTTGATGATTCCTCTGATGGTACTGATTTTTTTTTGCAATTTTCTACTTTGACAGACTTTTCTGGCCCATAGCAAAATGTCTCCGGTACTGAATTGAAGACTCTGTAAAATAATAAGAGTATTTTTTTTGGGAAAAAAAAAAATCTCCTGAAAAAATCAACGTCAGTTCCAAAAATTTGGTAATACCTGGTCCAGCAGAGAGAAGACTTCATGGGCTTCTTCATTTAAAGTGTCTTGCTTAGGAGAGGGAAGAGTGAAAAAACCTATTTCCTAGAATTTTGGAAGTATTTATGTTCCCTTTCTTCTCCATGGTATTTCATCTTAATTTAAAAGTGAGGAGTTAAAGATTGATCTGGAGCTTGGGAAAAGCATTCAAGCAGAGGACCACGGGGACAGAGTGAACCCTTTACCCACATTGCTTGAGAAAGACACTGCTTTGCAATATATTCCTGGGAATGAGAATATCATAGGTAACCTATTTGCTCTGGAATCTACACCAGAGCACCACACTTGAACCACTTGCACCTACAATGAAGGTAAATATGAGGATCTCCCCACTTCCATAGGCCTTAGTGAAATGCATGATTTTTCAGAGATCTGGGCAAATTCCTCAGTTTTTATAGTATATCAGTCTATTAATTGATCATGCCTTTTATATTTCTTTAGAAAGAAAAACACCCCTAACAGTTACTGGCTTTAACACCTTGCAGCTTATATATAGCTTCTCATACAAGGAAGAAACACCTTAAGCACAGTGTGAAAATGGCACCAATTCAATTTATAAAATGTAGATATGCTGGAGCAGAGAAGGCAGGAAATTAGTTAAATGGGAGTTTTAAAAATTAAGATACTTTCTTCATCCAGGCAAATGGAAAACAAAGAGAACTGGTAGAACTTTTAACCAAGAGAAACTTTTTTCCCTCTGGATACAGAATTACAGACAGACCTTTGCTTCAAGTTGCAAAAATTGTGTACAGAAATATTGAGGAATCATGATTTTTAACTAAATATTAACCATTGCCGTATTAATTCCCGTTTCACAGTCTAAATGTAGGCAGCTGCTTAGTCAGACATTGCTGTGCACCGAAACAACATGCATTAATTAATTACAGCTGAGCCAGGGTACCAGCAGGGACTGCCACGAGTCAGAGCCCAGGTCACAGCGCAGCTGCTCAGCCATGGAGGCTCCAGCCCCTCCAGCCAGGGCTGCAGCTCCTCACAGGGGCTGGCCATCACTGAAGGGTGCCAGCCACAGTGTGTGACAGCGGGGACAACCTCAGGGCAGCTCAAGGGCAGCCCCTCCATCGGGAGGGCAGCATGAGCCAGGAGCAGAGCCAGACCCTGGGGCAGAGCCGGACCCTGGGGCTGAGCCCGACCCTGGGGCAGAGCCAGGCTTTCCCCTGAGCTCACCCACAGCACCCCAGGGCACAGCTGGACCTGGCTCTGTGACAGTGATCACAGGGGTCCCAGGATGAGGGAAGAGATGAGAATCTTGACTCCATGTTCAGATGGCTGATTTATCATTGCATGATATATATTGTATTAAAAACTATACTAAAAGAATAGAAGGAAGGATTTCATCAGAAGGTTTAGCTAAGAATAGAAAAAGAATCAATAACAAAGGCTCTGACTGACCGAAACAGTCCAAGACAGCTGGACTGTGACTGGCCATTAATTAGAAACAACCACATGAGACCAATCCCAGCTCCACCTGTTGCATCCCACAGCAGCAAACAATCATTGTTCACATTTTGTTCCTGAGGCCTCTCAGCTTCTCAGGAGGAAAAATTCCAAGGAAAGGATTTTTCATAAAACACATCTGTGACATGGCCCAAGTGACTCCATCAGGTTCATGTGCCTGGACATGGAGCACTGCTCCCCGTGATCCCAACAGGACTGAAGTGAGGCATCATCTCCTCAGCACCTCCATTTTTTGTGTGCAGAAGGATAAACTGGTATGGAGCACCAAGCCCTGGGGTGACCCATGCTGCGTGGGCTGGGAGCTGTACTGGGATCCCAGCACATGGCTCCCAGGAGTGCTGGTCAGCCCCAGCAGTCCTGCCCCACACAGACAGACCTACAGACACACACAGCTGGTGGGGCTGGCCATGGGTACCACACTGGGGCCACAAAACACAACAGTTCCAACAGCAAGTTACCTGCACAGTTCTCACACTGACTTTTCTCCTCTTTTTCTCCTTCTCTGTCCAGTAAGCTGCACAACAACAACAAAGAGTAACATCAATGCTAGCTCCATCCAAATGAATGGATATGGAACAGAGAGATGTTCAGGGATTCTGACATGAACTGACTCCCTGCTGTGCCACCAGTTCACCTTGCCTTATCACAATCTAGTTTATTTTTGTGGTTTTTTGTTGAAATCTGACATGGGATAACAAATTATTTTTATGATGTCTATTTGAACTACACCTACTATTTAAATACATTACCTGCAAACTGTAACCACAACCTTATTGCACATTGTGTAATCACTGTGGATTGAACTCTCGAAGGATAGAGACAGAATGCTTTGAATAATAGTTCTTGTTCTGTCCTTCTCTGACACATGAATATGAATAATAACTTATTTTGGCCAAAACAACTAATTCCAGGTGAATTTATATCCTTAATGGGAGATCTGCCATGACAAACAAGAAGAGTTTGGTACATTCTAGTCAAAAGAAGAATATCTTATATCAAAAGTTTCAGTAGGCTTCAGTGCTCCTGCTCACCCTTCTATTAAATCTTCATAACAATGTCATAAGCTAGGATTTGTTGTCTTCTACTTCATTAAAACGAGGGCAAGCTCTAGAACAAAATAATATTGAGAAATAAAATTTACCTTGGATTAGTTTCATGTAAACATAAAGAACCCAACTTCTCAGAACTCATGTGAAAAACATAATGTAGTTAATATTAAATACAAAGATTATGCAACCTATTACTTTTACAGTTTGTGCTCCTGTGTCCTTGATTTCGTCCCTGTTTTGCTTATGATTAATGAATGACTCACCCTCAGTATCCTCTCATTTATTTCATACCTCATTATGAATTTGAAATGGCCAATTTGTTATTCAGAAACAGCAAAACAAGCATGGAAGTTAAACAGTGCTCAAAAATGCAAATGACATTTTTATAAATAAAGTGCTATTCTATCACATTTTAATGGTTTACATTTTTAATGGCTTTTGATATAATTTTGAAGAATGCACTTAACGTATTCCTATAGATTACCAGGTGGAGTTTCTCCATGTGATTTATTTGAACATCAGGAGTGTCAGTGCACTCTATACAGTCACACACACAAATCCTACAATGACACCTGGTATACTTTACAGTTTTCTATTTTGGCTTATCAAGATCCTCTGCTATAACTCCCCCATGGATTCTCATTTGTTTTGTTTGGAATTATTTTACCAGGGTATGATACGTTATAAAGTTTTGTGATTACACTGTCAGCATTAACTCAGGGACAAAACAAAGGCTAGGAAATAAACTTTTGTGTACATTAAGTAAGTTCACAACTGTTAAAGCAAAACCCACTAACTTATTTATACTGAAAACAAAGTTTCATACCAACAGTTCACAGTATTACTTTTTTGTTGTTTTATCCTTTTTCAGTTTTGATAATTTCTTTCATCAACAGAATTTGGTAGTTTCAAATGCTTTCTTGAGCAGAAAAAAAATTGGCTTGGGTGACATCAACGCTAAATACATTCTGGAGAGCACTCAGAGGCATAAACGAAAAAGTCCATCCTTTCTCTGTTTACTGGAATAAATTCTGACACTGCACATACCTCAGTGTGGGATAACCCACTGCTTACAGAAGCCTGTGCAGTCTTCTCTTTTCTCATCACTTTGGCAATATTGTCCACAGCAATGAGAGGAGCTCAAAGCTCTGCAACAAAGACTCCACTGTGTACAGGCAAGGCCTTTAAAGCCCCAGTGGCAGCTGCACCCAGCTCCTCCTGCAGAAGATAATCTCTGTGCCTTACCTTTTTCAGTTTCTGGCTCATGGTGTGCCAGCAGCAGCACCTGCACCTCCTATTTCTGCTCTATTCTATTTGCAGCTGAATTATGGCTGTGAGGTTTATTCGGGGTGGATAAACCAGCCTCATGCTGAGGCTGCATTCAGCAGAAAGCAGAACCCAGAATGGATGCTAAAAACAGACAGGTAGAAATCAAGCTCAACCAACTGCATATTCTTCACTCTGTACAACATGCATGGCTATTTGTAGTGCCAAGTTCAGTAGCTTAAATATTGTGTCATCATAAAAATAGTATAACTGAGCCTGGTTCTTAACTGCAGGCTGACCTCCAGCTTTGGCTTTGCTTAATACTGTAGATTTATCTTTTCCCCCCAGCTCATTGAGAACACTTTGTAGAGTGGTTTATTAAAGTATAACTAAACATTGTCCTTCGTGTTCATATATGTTTGGAACAATTGCAAATTTATCATCTTTTCCTTGAATTTTGTCAAGACATTCACTACAGGCCTTTATTCTTCCTTCAATTTCAGTAAAAACTACGAAGATTACTGTTTTGAATAAATCCCACCACTTTAAGATTACTGAACGTGTTGTCCTTCAAATTAACAAAATCAAATACCCCTCCCAATACGCTCTTATTTCTGTCAAGCTCTGTATTAGTTTTCAGTGTGCATAAAAAAGATAACATCTTTACACATGGCAAGTGTAAGAGGTAATAGTAAAAAGTAAATTTGACATGAGTCATGAAGTATGTGCAAAAAAAAAAAATAGTGAAACCCTCTCTCTGAAAACTTCGTGAAGCTGTAATAAAAATGGAGTTTGTGACAGACATTGTAGAAAGCAGAAAAAACTACACAAAACAGGAAGAATTTATTACTGCATTGTTTGATCATTATCCTCAGTACAAAATGATTGAAACCAAAACATGGTGTAGAAGAACTGAAGGTATGTACTGATGGGTTTACCTCTAAGGACTTAATCTCTAGTAAGAGGCTTTCTGCTGAAGCAATGGAAGCATTTAGTCTCCTTGCCTAACTGGAATGAAATTCTACAAGGCAAATGCTTATGGATAACTAAAACCAGTCTAAGACTTAACAACTTAACTCCTTGTTAAGTGTTCTATTTTAAAACATAATTTATAATTTTTTATTCTAAAAATACTGAGACACATCTCCAGGAACTATTCAGTATTCATGCTAAATCAAAAAGTTCTATTACTCTGTTATGAACACCTTCCATTAACTTTGCAGACTACTATTTATTGACACTTACCAGGCACCCAGGGCAGCCCTATGTGCATCCTACAGGCTCAGAGAATATAGCATTGAAAATACCTCTCTCAAAACTGCAAGCTACATAAAATTACAGAAGATCAGATTCTGCCTTAAAGCTCTGCAAATTCATCAGCAGTGTGACTTCACATCCACGCTCAGAACCTGAATGTGTAAATGACACCTTTGGCACTCTCAGCTAGCAAACACCTGCAGAACTGTGGGAGTTTAACCTACTGCTCAGATGATTGGATTCACTTGCACTGCTTTTTGAAGCCTGACTTACAGCAGGTGAGGAGGCAGAGTAAAAAAGGTGTTGGGGGAAGGCAAAACCCTTGCTTGTTTAGCACGTTTAATGGACGGGTCGGGGATGTAGGACATGGATTGTGGGAGAGGCAATGAGGTAACTGGCAGCAAAGGACTCTGAGCTGGAGCAAATGTGAAGGTAAAAGAGAATCGAAATAGTGAACCATCTGCTTTCTAATGAAAACAGCTCCTCTTGTCAGCAACATCCAGAAAAAATGATTTCTTAGTTGGAGTGTATAACCGAGGGAAGTAGCTTTTTTGCTATATGAGGTAATACACTCAAATGATGTATGACTTAGAAAATAGTGTGGGTTAATGATCTTCAGCTGGATCAGGGAGTAAAACAAAGTAATTTCATAATACAGAACATGATGGATTAAATCATGTTAATACTGGGTATATACATTAAAGAAAATGATCTTTCTGGCATACTAAATGGCAAAATAAAAAGCACTTTTAGTAAGCTATATGATTAATTAGTCTGCCCTTTTATTTATGTACCATGATAAAGTAAAATGTACTTCTTCTGGTTACCTCCCAGGCAATTATTCTAAAAGTTATATTGAATACACCAGCTTCATTGTATTGCATCAGTCCATCAGGAACTGCAAGTAGGTCCCTGTCTTTGTTTGAAGTCAGGGGTTTTCTTTTTTCTCTCCCTCTCCTGTCCTCCTTTACTAGAGATTATTGGGGTTTTGCATGTTTTTTAACTCACACAAATGTGAGATTGAACATGATATGATCATATATTGCAATAATGTAAACACTGATTTGTTTTAGCACTATTACTTACAGAGAGTACAAAAAATTCCAGTGAGTGAAAAGTTATAGCTCACATGTAATTCAGGCAAATATTTAAATATGGGAATGCAAATGCTCCAGACTTCTGAGCTGCTCTTAGCTGTTTCATTTCCTGCCCTCACAATTTAACTGTATCTTGCAAATTTCTACCACAGGTTCAATCACATGCAGAATCTTTTAGAAATAAGCTGGGAATGTATTTTCAAAAGAGATTTCAAATTAAACTAAAATCTCAGATTTCAGAAATAATGTTACCTGCAGAGAGAGGAACATTATTTTTGAGAACTATGCATCTTCCAGTCTTATTGTACGTGCTTATTAGAAATTATGCCAATGATGAAAGACACAGAAGCTTCCTCTAGTACCAAATTGATGTGGAAGGAAGAAAAGGTATTATTAGAACTGAATTTACTTATTTCTTAAAATCTTATGAACACATAGAAACTGATAAAATGCAGGAGTTAAAGTCCATTTCAATTATATTTTTAAAAAGACTATTTAGTAAGCTGGGATGGATTTTGTATTTTATTAGGGATTCACATAGCCCTGTAAACTGGATTGCCTTAGACAGATGTACTTAACAACAGACTAGGACATTTAATGTTAATGTTAAATTCAGAATTCAGGTGGGGAGTGCTTTCAACAGAGAGAAGCATGTTTTTGTAAGGGGCCCAGCACTTACATGGACTTATTCTGCTATACTGCTCCACAGACATGCACAGAAAAGAAAATCCTGACTCTCAAACCCTATGTCTTTTAAAAAAAGAACTACCTAAGAACAACTGCTTTTTTTTTTTTTTTTGATAGTTGGTAGTGCCATACATTTGTCTACTACAGCAAGAATTTGGCATTTCTGCATGATATTCCTGCAAAGTTCTAATTCTGATCACCTCACACGGAGCCCACCTGCTGATACAGTATTTGCTGACTAATCTTTTGTTTGCAACACCACTAATGCTTTCTTCTGACTCTGGGGATTTTGCTTTCTCTGCTGCAACATGAAATTTTTCTTTACTGGGAATTAATTAAATCACAGTAGATATAAATCCAAATATTTTCAGTATTTATTCCACCTGTGCATTTTGCATTTATCTGCTCTCAAATGAGTTGCTCTGCCATGAAACTCTACAAAATCACTTTTGTATTTTAGTGGGTGTGAGTGCAGTGAGAGTGCTCTGTCCTTCTGCCCTCTGTTACAATCTCAACACCACTCAAGGTGTCCTGGACAGTTTTCAGGTCTCTGAGATTTCTGTTTAATATACAAAAAGGCACATGAATTTTCCTCTTGTCAAAAGTATCTTAATTTCATCCTTTTCTATGATCAACACTCCCAAAAATTATTCTGGTCTCCTTTTCCAAATGTTCATTATTCTAAAGAGGAAGATTTTCCCATGCTGCTCAGCAGTATCACACCTGTACTTCTTTTTTAAGGATGCAGATTTACAAAAAAATTTTTATTTATTTCACCAATTCTTACCAATATAGCCTATAACTGTTAATACTAGATACTACCTAGAAATTACAAATTGATAGTGAAGTTCATAAATAGAAAAAACATGGACACCTATTTACAACTAGTAAATAACTTTTAAAACAGATTTTTTAAGATATGTGAATTAGTTCCTAGT
This sequence comes from Fringilla coelebs, assembly GCF_963513975.1. Classification (NCBI taxonomy): domain Eukaryota; kingdom Metazoa; phylum Chordata; class Aves; order Passeriformes; family Fringillidae; genus Fringilla; species Fringilla coelebs. The sequence goes on along the minus strand of NC_140040.1, from coordinate 11,979,111 downwards.
GAGAATATAGAAAATGGGTGACATGGATCACAGAGAAAGTGTAGGAGCACAGCTTCAAAGTGCTGGTCTAAAATACCATTAAATTTTTGCTACATTTTAAAGTTTGTAAAATATAACACCACGTAGAAGTGTGACTTGAAAATTAGTCTGTGCAAGTGCCTGAGATGAAGGGGAGGGGTTTTAGCAAGCAGCAGGCTTTAAACCTAAAATTACATTAATTTATTTGCTGCAACAAAATTAGGTAGATTAGTTATTGTTCAAAGGGATTTGTTACACAAAAGAACAGTTTTTATATCACCAAAAAAAAGCCCCAAAACCCTAGAAAAATAACAGAAGTGTTAGTGCTCTTGTACTCCAATACCGTTGGCAAGACTCAACTAGAAATGCCAGATATGTATAAAGAGTAATTTTGTCTCATTAAATGATAACACTAGTGGTTCCTCTTCATCTCCTTAATTCATTTCTTGTAGTTTTTCTTGTCACATCCACTTGTTTTATGGCTTACTAACTTGCAAGTTATGGTCATAATTTATGGTCAAAATTGAGTGGTAGCAAATCACAGAATATTTTCATTGATTACCCTAAATTGTCTAATCTCCTGTATGTTTTTAGGACTTGATTGGGTGGTATTTACTGATTGCCTTCATCTAATTTAAAAATCAATCAATAGCAACAATGAGAGGTGGTGGATAAATCGAGTCTAATGCAGCATAACTGCAGCAAATATCCATCAAAGGCTCATTCTCAATCAAATTTGTGGGAAGTTTTAATACATAAACCAAAATGTCTCAAAGCCTTACTTCTAGAGCACATCATTTTTAAATTGTGCTCTGCAATGTGACATCTTATTGCTCTTATGCTGTCTATTTAGGGCAGTTTTCACTGCTAAAATGAACATATTTCACTACAATAAAACTGTAGCAAACAAGGAAAAAAATGTCATCAGCTTTGGTTTAAAGGCACTTTGTTCCATCTTCCTCAATATCATCTGTATATAATAATGGGAATTAACATAACACCAGCCTTTCATATAAACTGTATGCATTTTCTCTGAGATAAACATTCTAATAAGTGTCTTGATAGGAAATGTGCTTTCTACATTGGGAAATCAATTCACTAAAGTTGTTCCTTACATTGTTCTTTTTTAAAAGCATCTTTAGTTCCTGAAATTTTGGATAGCAAATATGAAGGGAGCTATCTGGAAGGCAATACTCTAATTTTTTGATGTTCTGAGGGCAAGGCACCTCATGCAGTAAAGAAGGACAGAGAGTAAATACAAACCCTCCCTTTCCAAGTGATGGTAGTACAAACATAAAATGCTTTTATATAATTTCTCATAAGCAAACATTAAATTTTTTAACTAGGCATGGATCTTCAGTTTACATTAACCAAAGGTAAGTTTTCTATAGGCATACAGATATGAACAGTTACTAGTTCTACAGCCTTGAAAAGTAAGTCAAAACTGGCCTCTGTTCCTGAAAGACTTAATCCACATCCAGAAAGGGGTATTCAGGGTTACTATTCAGTGTTATACCTGTTACTTGCTCAGTAAATTCTATGTAGATTGCTGAGGATATTCAGCTTTTATTTCTTGACAGCATGGGACATGTGAAGCTACAGACTTGTTGTCCATAGGGGGTTCTGTCCTGTGACTCCAGGTGTAATAAATAACCAATGAAGCAGAGAAACTCGAAGGTTTGGGGGTTTGCCTCATACTTTGCAGATATTTGATTTTTATTTGAGTCAAGGGGGGCTTGTTAATAGGTCAATACGTGGAAAAAACATCCAGAATGGTTCTGAATTCACTCAGATAAAAACTCGTTTTTGATATGTAAGGAAAGTACGAGTCATATGGCCACAATCCAGCGCTGCTACAAACAAAACCACAGATATGCAATGGATTGGGAAAATACCACCACTCCGGAAAAGAATGATTCTGTTCTAATCAATTGTGAAATATCCTTTGTTACTAAACACTCTTGAAAAATCTCAGGCCCAAGCAGGAGCACACATTACAAATATAAAAGACAACCACCAAAGAGAACCCGACCAGCAGCCCACGGTTTATTAAAATTCTGACATTCTGAGATATCTTCTTGCCAAGGGCCCTCTTACAATGACATCTGTACGCTTGTCATTACATTGTGGTTCACATTACTTACATAAACATGCCACAGGGAAAGGGAACCATGACTGATATAATTTTTGTAAGATTGAAAGGTAGCCGTTGTGATCATTAAAACAAACCTGAGAGAGCCTTCCTGATGATGGAACAGATTCAGTTACTTCTTCCCTCTTTGCGGGTCATTAGTTAAAAGGGGGAAGGTGGGGGAGGAGGGAGAGGAGGCCATATACTGCAGGTGTTTTATCCTTTGTAAGGAGACTGCACTGAGACAAATGATTCTAGCTGGCATTTTGTACACACCGGAGATTGCTTATCGATCCAGATCAGAATATTCAGGCTGGCCCCGGGGAAAAGGCAGAGTATTTTCTGAGGGAGTTAATAACCTGGCAGCTGAGCTGTCTTGTCCAATTCACTGAACCCAGGGCTCTAATCAGGCCAGAGTTTTTATTTTGAGAAATCTTGCCATATGTGTCTGCTATCTGCCTTCCACTCTATTGGAACAGTGACAGTGATTGAAATGACAGCCTATAGATAGAGCCTAATCAAATTGTTTATTATCAGCCTAAATCAATATGTATAGATTGTAGAAACATCACTGTCATGCCATGAAAAAGTCATACTAATACTACACGCTGCAGGTGTAATTCTAAAATGTATTTTTCCATCCTAAATTATGTCTGAATTTAACAGAGTAAAAGAAATTAGAATGGTGTATGAGACAGTGAAAAATATGCAGGTTTAAACATTTCAATAACGTTAAGGATTAATGTTAAAATGCCATGTTGTTCATTGCTCAAATATGTTACCGTGTTTTCAGCGAAGAACAGAGCCGTGGGAAAGGAAAAATAAAAACTGAAAAGCTGTTTTGCCTTTTGTATAGCAAGGGAAAAATCTCACAGTGATCTGTGTAAGCGCATACTGCAGCTTGAATGAAATTCCAGCACTCCTAAAAAGCCAGTTTTGAGGCATCCAGACTGCAGAGACGATAACACAGCAATGTGAATTCCTTTGGTACCACACAAATACTACTCCCAAGAGCCTACCAAAGAGCTTGGACCATGAAATCTAATGCTTTGATAAGAAGCTGATTTCATAAACCCCTCTCTTCTGAAGACTGTTGGGTATCAGTGCATCATATGGAAAGAACTAGAAGGGTTTAATGGTGTGTCATAAACCAGATTCTACAGGCTTAATCATCATCTCAAACAGAATCATCCCAACACAAAACATGAGATGAAGAAGGAATATTCCTGAGGGCATGACACTGGAGGGAAATGTCTCACATTTGGGAGAGGACCAGTAATCTGTTTGGCCAGTGAAGCTCACCTGAGTGTACGAATCTGGAATTCTGCTCCAGTGGAATTGACTGAAATGCAAAATCCTGGGAGGGCCTGTGGCCCAGCAAGAGCCACTTGGGTAGTTCACAACTTTTGAAGTTGCTCTACTGGCAGATTTGTACTACCTAACATGTCCTGGGGAATAATTTATTCCTTGCTCCTCAAAACAGAAATTTCAAAACTACTTTCAAGTACTCTGGCAAGGCAAAGAGGCTGTAGCCTTAGAGCAAATGATATGTTTTGCCCTGAAGAATGGTGTGAAATAACCTCCTGCTTAATTAATCTTTGCAGTGCAAAGAATAATTCAAGCTCTTGTTTGAGTATCGTTTACATTGTGTGGTCATTGGGTTGAGTCAAACACACACCAGCTTTTAGCATTACAGCATACATGTTAATAAAAATAATATTGCGTTGTAGGTTGTGCTCATTTAAAGAGGTATTTTTTTCCTTGGATAAATGTACTTTTTTTACTGTGAGCATGTAAAGCTCTCCAAACAGCAATTATCTTTGGCTGAATGAATCTAGGAATTTTCCTATTACCTTCAAAATTAGAATTTCATGATTGCTGTTTTAAAAAATAAAGGTTCTTATTCAGCAGAAAATGTTAGAGTGTAAGTCTAAGTACATGCCTAAGTCCCTCCTGAGTCAGGAAGGAGGTTAAGCAGATGCATATCCTTAAGTTTTAAATTACTTCAGGGGGACTTTGTCTTGTCTTAAACTTTGAATGTACTTAAAGTGTACTAATGGCTAAGCACAGTATATGAATACAGGTGGTTCACTTTGGCCCACAGCTGGCACAAAACCAAAATTTAACATTACTTTTAAAGTGTTTTGACTAAAATCCAGCAAAGTACTTATGTCTACACACAGTGCTGATTTAACTATCTCAGTTTATAGTTACACTGGTGCAATTTCCTAGCATGGATACAGTTCTGCTGGTATTTGTCTTGGCATAATTCAGCAAGACACTTTTACAGAGCTGAATGGCTCTGAAAGTCAAGAAGGCTGGGGCAAACCTGTGAGGGAGAACACCAAACCCAAGGTAGCTGAAAACACAGCACTGAGGGGACATGAGAATGGCAGAAATTTGCCTGCTGAAAAGGTCACCTTCAAAACCTTCACAGATTAATGGTGGCACTTCCAGGGTGGCTGCTCACCTGTGAGTTCATTTCCCAAAGAGCAGCTCCTTCCAGAAGCTGTGGGTGAATTGCCCAGGTTATACCTTGTGCACTGCAAGATCCACTGAGCTGGGTATGCTCCAAGGGTTGGCTGGAAACATGGAAACCTGCTGTAGGTTCTGTTTGGTATGCAGTGAACTCCCTGTTACAGCCCTCTGATTCTGCTGAGAATGAATTATATTTTTATCATTGTTTTGCTTGATGTTAAAACTTATTTCAGCCAAATGACTCGAGATAAAAGTATTTTTTTTTTCCTTTCCAAAGGATCTTCAAGGAAGAGTTTGACCACAGAGAAGGGTGATAAAAATTAAGAAATAATGACCTTATTATGTATTATTTACAATGAAGAATAGTGATCTACACTGTCACCATTACTCAGCTTTCCAGTACTTGGGTTCTCAGTTATGCATACACCATCTATTAATGGGAAATATACCTAACAACTTAAGTTTTACCTTGGGAAAGGACTGTTTCTAGGATCCTCCTATGAAACTAGTGAAATTCTTATTTATATCCCACTTAGTGCTTTAGATAGGCCATTTCTCTAGATCCATTCATTTTCTTTTGGGTTATTTCTGTTATGGGCTGATTTGCTTTGTCTTTGCACTAAATGGGATGTAAAACTAAGTGCTACTGATACAATTTCCTTGGGTTTATTTGTTGCTTTTTTCCACCTTGCCTTTTTAGACAGCAGATGTATTAAGAGAAGATGCACAGCATACTAAATTCTTATCTCATTCGAAGAACATAGTGCTGCCAAATTAAAGAGTTCAAGATGAAAGAATGACAGTATTAAAGTCACAAGAGCAAAATTTAACCTGTCCCTTTCCTCAAACCTTCCAACTGTCTGAATGTTGGCATCTTTCATTAAATGCATCATCATCTATCATCATATGGATGTATTGAATGAACATTAGCCCCTAAACACTTATTCTCTGATTGCATTTGGAACTATAAATAAAATTTTTTAAATAGTCCCTTTAGTAATTTCAGTCATCACTATTACACCTTAATTTATTCCCCTAATTTTATCTACAATATAATAGTGACAAAATTAAGGACAGAAGTTTAGCCTCCAGCAATCCACCTTCAGTCTTCATGGATACCATAAAGAATTTACCTATTTCCCCTTTTGTCATATGAACCATACAGGCACTGACTCTAGGGTTAAGCAGATTTCTCCACTACCAACAAATGAAGCCCTGTTTGTTTCTCTTTAATTGCATTGATGTTACTAAATCCAGCAGCATCACAGCACAGTCTAAATGCAACTCAGGCTCAGAAACTTTGCAACCCAAACATCAAAACTAAAAGAACTACTGTTCAAGTAGGATGGGAAGATGTGGTATGATGGAGCCTCATGTCCCACAAAAACCTCTGCTTCACTTCAGATGCACAAATAAGTGATGCACTGCACAGATCAGGCCTGCAAACATGGTGTGCCTTCTGAATCTACTTCAAACCTCACTACACTTAATAGTCCTGTGCCAAAATGCCAAGTACTTCAAAAAAAATTCCGGCCAGGTTTGCATACTTTAAAAAACCCCAAAAACTTCTGAAACACAGGAGCATTGAAAAGCGTAACATTAGAAAGTTCTAAATCCAAGCTACACTTCAGGAGTGTAAAGGGGGCTTAATGAGGAGCTGTGATGGTAAACCTCTGGAAGAGTCTAAGAAGTGAAATTCATTTCAGCAGTGTCTGTTGTGCTGTGAGGCTTAATTGTAGCACCTTGCCTTCATCAACTGGAAAAACTCTTGCTATGCTGTTTGCAGACAGGGCTGGCAACCATCCTGAGTATCCTGCATTCCCACTCTGGGAGGAGCTGTGTGCAGCCAAGACTAGGTGGGATTCAGCTAATTCTGTTTAAACACAAGAGGAGCGGTTGTGACCATGCTGACCTTAAGAAAGACGCATGGAAGTGTTCATCAGTCCTAAATTAGGGGAAGGAGGGGAGGGAGGAAGGAGGGGAAGGAAGGGATTTCTGGAATACTTTGTGAAGCTTGCCTTGATAAACACTAAGGAGAAATCCAGGTATTTTGTCTACACACAGAAAATTGTCTAAATTGCCTGGAAAAACCCATTGACCCACTCAGATTGTGTGAGCTTTTGATCACATGCAGCTCCAGGCTCTCCTGCATCTTGCTCAGAACACACAGCTCAATGGAAAACCCCAATATTTTATTGTAATAAACACTACAATGGAATGGTGTTTGCACTGGCACGTGTGGGATGCTCCTCTTTAGGTGGCTTGGGAACATTACAATCAGGAGGTTTTAGGTGTGAATTTACAAGCACCACATGCAAAGAATTTTAAGGTTTCATTGTTCAATTATTTTAAGTAGAACAATGAAAACATCAATGCTACAACAATACAAATTAATCAAACAACAAGAAATAAGGCAATTAAAGCTGAGCACTTCTGCAATGAATATTCAAGAGCCTGAGTAATTAGGTGTAACTGTAGAAAGACTTAAATGTCCTTTTCTGTATATGTATGAATTCTATTTCACTGAGAAATCAAGTAAATTATTTTTGTGGATGATTCTGGATAGCTACAAAAAATGGAGGAAGAAAGCTGGTTCCGTAATTTAGATCATGGGATGGGTCAGGGAAGTTTCTTGAATCTTCAGACTTCCTAAGTAGCTCAAGGCAATGACTTAAATTCCCACCTGTAAGAGAGTGTGGCAATCCTTCTGTGTGCTTATCTGGGCTTGGAGGAAATGTATGTTAAGAATTCTCAGACAGAGCATAAAAATGAAGAACACTATCACTTCAAGTATACAACTACAGAACTCACCCAAACACCACTGTTCCATACAGCTTTCATTCTATCAGGGTTTTATAAACAGAATTTACATAGGATCCTTACCTGAATGCATGTGGTTTTGACAGTAACTTTCTTTCTTAACGGTGTCATTGTGTGGAGAAAGATCAGCATCATTTATCCTCTTGTTACTCTGAAATTGCCAGGGAGCTTCTGAAATGGGGAGCAAGCCACATAATTAAAAAATTATCCACTGGCAGCTTGCTATTATCCTACGGCTTTTCCAAAAGAACAAAAGGTGTGCCACGCTGACAGCACTTCACAGACAATACAAGAAGATCTCAAGAGTTTCCAGCAATCTTCAACATAGATAACAAACAGGAGATATCTTCAACATAGATAACAGGAGATAATTTATAATATGGTAGGTAAAGATAAGGCCTTTAAAGAACACATAACCAATGTACTTAGTGTACAGCCCTAGCAGTGAAAATCACAGTTAAACAGTTGTTTCTTAGGGTGAACACTTTTATCTTAAGCTGAACATTCCAATCCCATAAACTGGGGCTTCAATCTTCATAGAAAGTTGTATTTCTCTAACAAGCATATTAACACAAGGGCACTTTTGCCTCCAGGCTCCCATTGTTAGATTATTCTTTATATTAGACTGTCACAGAAAAGGCTTGGGTTTTTTTGTTTTTTTTTGTTTTTTTTACAAAGTAAAAGATCTGAAAGATTATCAGCAGAAAATATAGTTAAGAATACAAAAGAAAGTCCACAGGATAACATCTGGGGGAAAAGGCATCGACATTTTGTAAAAAAATCTTGAACAGGAAAAGAGGATCCTCCATATGAAAGCTGAACAGGGCTCACAGTTAATGGATCTTTTCTGCTTGAAATACTCAGGTCATTGATATTAAGTACTGCTTCTGTGCCTCTTTGAAGAATTTCAGCATTACACAGGTGCCATTCACACTGAGAATGAAGAGATTACTCTGGTGGCTTTGTCCCTCTGACAGCAGAGCCCAGGTGCTCTGCAGTGCTGCTCCCAAGGGCGCCGTGCAGCACCCCCAGAGCCCTGCAGACAGCCCTGGCAGGATGGAGGGGGCATCCTCTGCCAGTCCCTGTCACACAGCACGAGGTAGTGCTGGGACTGGTGCCACGTTTTCTGCAAATGCTGTCAGAAAATGAAGGTATTGTTTCCATCTCAAACACAATTCAGTAATTAAACAATGGAACTCATACTGCTGTCAAAAAAAAATTTGGCCAAAGATTAGGAAAATTTCTGGTGAGAACATTGTAAAGGGAAGTTAAAATACATGTCTGCAAGTGAGAAGGAAACATTCTATACTTACTCCACAGTTATGTGTAGAGAACACATAACAGAGCTGTACCTCAGCTAGTGCTCTATGAACTGTGACAATCTTGTAGTGCATTCACCCATGTTTTCTGCAGTTGCATCACTAAGGAAATATTCACTGTATCTACAGATGGCTGCAAACATTGCATCAGAGACCCAGCAAATTATTCATCCCACTTCTAACAGGCCAGTAAAAGGCACAGGTTCAAAAAGCTGAATGACTCAATAATAACTATCTGCTGTTAAATTCACCTTACCAATGTCTTTTTGCTTACAGTTACATAGAGTTCACCTTGACGAAGTGAATTAAAGGGTTACCTGCCTTCTGCTAGCTCTATTAAATATTTCAGAAGGTACCCAAATCCCAGGAGTTTCACAATGCCACAATGCCAATTAACACATTCTCCAATACAGTGCTTTCCTTTACATACTAGGGCATAATGGCTCAGCTATAGAGAGTGAATTTGGACTGAGGAATTTTACTTTCCAAGCTTTTTTTCATCTTCCCTGTGGATGTCAAGCTGCTTGTCTTGCCAGACCACATCCTACATCCAAAACAAATGTGGGAAATGTGTGTAGTGCTCAAATTCCAAGCTCCCAGTCTGGGAACCTCTCAGTTGCACAGCATAAGATGTGTTCTTGATGCTCAGGTACTGAGAGTGATGTTCTGTTCTTGGATTTCTCTCCTGGGCTGCTGTCTGCTGTAGTCACTTGCAGTGTGTCTGCAGTCCCAGCAGACTTTCTACTGGAAGTCAAATTTCACAAATTCCAAATCTTTCCGAACCTTTACCTTTTTTGTGTTTGCTAATCAAATAGGGAGGGCTACTATAGAGTATGGGTCCCATGTCACAAGGAGAAAATTCATTTCACTCCATCCTTCGAAGTGCTTAACTACTATGGGGGAGAATAACATCAAAGGTCACTAGGAATTATATTATTCTGAAAGGAAAATTTGAAGAAAAATTACTCAAAAAAAAAAAAAGAAAAGAAAAACATCTAGCATTTACACATTCAAGGAGAACAATAATGCACATTCTTCACCAAACTCCAATAGAGAACCACTTTCCTGTGCATTCCATACACGCATTCACACCACGCTTCTTAAAAATAAACAAGTGAAAAGTAAAAAATGCAACTGCCAAAGGAAGGTTATTTATGTTCAAACTGTACCAGAGAAATTAGTCAAGGGTAATTCATGCATGTGAAAATATGATTTCTAACACTGCCAAGGTCAATAAGACCTTAGGGATTAAATGCTGACCACATAAATCAAAGATGCAGTTTTGAGGAAGTTTTGAATGCAGAGTAGAGAGGCTTTAATAGTTTTTAAAAGCTTGTTAATAGTCCAAATGAATCAGCAATGATACAAGAGGAGCAAATAACTTATTTATGAAAGGACCAAACCACGCTTGATGTCCTTCTGTGGATTGGATTGCCCAAGCCCAGAATCATATGATTCTCCCCCACATTTCAGAAGTAAGGATCTGATTATTTCTTAAAACTGAAAAATATAAAAAGATGCACCAATCTAAATCTATCCAAACTACCATATTAGTTTGCTTGCAAAAATATTTAAAAAAAAAAAAAAGACAACTTCAGTGACTGAAACACTTAAAATGCATATTATCTGAAAATGCATACTGGATAACAAGCTTCCTTTTTTTTTTTTTTTTTTTTGGTTGCTGGTTTTGTTGTTTTTTTTAACAATTTCCCCATGGTAGGTGAACAAAAGGCAAAAACCTTTTTCTCCCCACTAAAACAGAAAATTGACAGTTTTCATTTTTAGCTCAGCCACTGAACTAAAGAGTACTTCTGCCTGGCTGGCTCCCCACACTCCTTTGGTTGCCACTGTAATATCTAAAAATCTCCTGTTTCAGGTTGCCTTTCCAAAACATTGTGTAAGTTAGAGCATACCCATTTCCCACACAGCTCAGATATCTGGGATACATATCTAGTGTGATATTTGAAGATATCTGAAATCAAAGAGAACTTTAAAACAATCTTTTAAAGGAACTCAGTTTGCACTAATAAAAAGTGCTTGAATTACTAACAGGACGAGTTTGAGTCAGACCCTTCTAAGCCTTAAACAAAGATGAATTCAGAATAGAGCTGGCAATTAGAACTCACTGTGTATTTATTAATTTGTATTAATAATTCATTGTAGGTTTTTGAATGTTCCTGTACTGTACAATTGTCTCATATTTTGGAAAATATAATCCATGACAGCATCTTGATTTTACTAATAAAGATATAGAAACCATTTTTTATGTTGTTTCTTTGTAGGTAAACTGCTAAATTTCCACAGCCCCTTTCAGCACAAACTCTTCTCTGTCTCGTTCTCCTATTAACAGATTCCACAGCTGCTCCAAGCTATTCCTCTTCTCTTCTTGGACGCTGCTGTTTAATAGCTCTGCCACCTTGAGATCAGGGAAAAACAAGGTTGAGCAGACATGCAGATTCCTCTGATTAAGGGATAATTAATCTGGCATAATCAAAACTTCCTCACGAGCCAGCAGCAGAAGTCAGACTGCTGAGAGCACAAGGATGCTGGGGAGGCAGATGCAAGCAGATCCTTATGGGTCAGGTGGACACAGGCAGAAGAAGGTAACATAAAGTCCTGCAGCCAATTGAAATATGTTGTCAAAGGGTGCAGGAGGAAAAGAAAGAAGGCAAAGATGGAAGCCATCAGCCAAACTGCTGCATTCTAGTCCCCACAGTTATGACTCCAGGCAGAAGCTGAGTAGATGGTTGTGGAGTGTGTCCATCTGAGGAGCAGCAGGACAAGTCTCATGGCTAATCCTGATCTCAGAGAAACTTGTGTTTCTGCATCAATCCTTCTTACTTTTTTAGCCTTTTAAATTTCTGTGTTTTCATTCATTTCCACTATTCCTTTGTCTCAGAACCATTCTGGAATCAGAGTCTGGAAAATGTATTTTAAATTTCCAAAGAGTGAAAGAATATTTGATTTAACATAAGCATAATTTGATCAGCAGGGGTGGCAGTGATCAAAAACCAAGTGCCACAGTCCCCTAGGGTTTTTTCCTACGTAGGTGTGCACTGATTCCTATTCATGCAAGACAATGAATTGACCTTAATAAAGAGGGAGTTTTTAAAGTCCTCTCCCTCTGGAGAGGGTAAGAGTTTGAATAAACTGCATGGAAAACACAGATGGAAGATAGAGTAAGACCCCATTACACTTATTACAGTCACTGGTACCCTGGTAACACCTCTCTGAAGAACACATGGAACACAGCCACAGCTGTCCTAGAATCCTTGAGGTGCTTGAGACTAGACCTGTACACAGTTGTCTCCTCACATAAAATTTCTACCTTCCTCTTTTCCTCTGCAGAGAAGGAAAAGAAGCTAAAACATGAGTCCTCTTCCTTGAGATGAGTTGGTAAAGATCAAACAGTATTTGCATGGAGTTTCCAGTGAAATTTTGCCAGAGGACAAAGGGCTGCATGGGCCAAGAAAAACCAGAAGCTCTACAAGTGTAGGAGGACTGTGTTTGTTGGCTGCGTTTGAGAATAAATTGAAGTCAAACTAAAGAGCTAACAGAGCTGTTTCTCAATTTTTATTTTATTTTTTTTAAATCCCAGCACAGCATGCAAATAATTTGTTATGGACTTGAACTGGAGAAGCCAAGTATATAGTATTGTGAAACTGAAATCCAAAAATAAAATATTTCAGGAGACCTGTTGATGGTAAGCCCAAAACACTCTTTGCATTCAATTTTCTGGCTTGGTCACAAGCACTCTTGCTTCCTGGTACCTTTAACTAAAATATGCAGGTATTGCCTCACATACACCTCCTCTGGCTCTTTCCAATGCCTATAAGCATGTGCAGAATGTTTCAGAACACCACCAGAGTTTAGACTCAGCAATATCAGCTTCTGAGGGCTTTTAATAGAGTGCAATGAAGATTTCTGTCTGTGGATGCATCTGGAGGTTGCTGGAACATTTTGACTCATGTTCCCAACATATTCCCATAAAACTGATCAGCTGCTCCCTCCCAGCACACACCACTTTGAGAGAGAGCAAAGTAAGAAGTATTTAAAAATAACATAGAATTCACTGAGAGGAAGAGCACCACATTTTCTTGAGCCACTCTGTAGCTCTGGGAGTTGGCTGTTGTTCTTTCCCTTAAACTCTTTCCTGATCTCTCACATCCACAGTTTTGACAGGCTTTCCCACAGGGCACGTGAGGAACACACTGCTCTCCATGGATCCACTGGAAGCTCATGTGGGGCATTTTCTCAATCTGGCATAAATTCCTTAGCTTGGTAACACTGCCCCACCTTCCCAATGGCTGGGAATACTCACATTATCTTCCATGGGCGTTCAACAAAGTGCAGATTTGATTGCCCAAAGAAACAGGCAGAAATAGAGGTATTTTCAAAGGATTTTTACTGCTATGGTAGCTGATCTGAAGTGTTTCAGAGTCACTTCAGACCAAGTTCAGGATTTACACAAGGAGAAACAACAAGAAAAAGTGTATTAGCCTGTATGTTCTTTTCTTATCTTTTTTAGACCAAAGCATCATAAAATATTGTATTTTATAGGTAGAAGTAATAAAACCAAAGGGGCATGGCCAATTAAAATACACATTATTTTAAGAGATAAAAGGCAGATCAATTAAATGATGTTTCAACCCATCTACGGTAATTTATATTAGCAGAGACTCTGTCCCTAAATATTAAAACAGCAATCATGACATTTCCTTTCCCCCTCACAATTTTAGGCTTTAGAGACACTTTGCAGTGCAACAGCACAGAGTAAGAGAAACTCTGCTTTATGCTGCTTCTGGATGATAGCACAGCTATCATCTGCACCAAAATAACTCCACAATTGTGTGGGTTTTCTAAAAGACACAGTGAAGAATAACAACCTAACTATAAGCACAAAGGCAATTTTAGCTAAGTAAAATACAATTACACCAGCTAGAATTTCTTTTGGACATGATTAGTAACAAACGTTCCTTGTCCTATGAAAATGTGCCAGGAAATTTTAATTGACTGCAAGCATCCAAGGCTGCCATTAAACACATCATCTGAAAGATTAATGCTTTTGGCCCACACTTAACTACCATGTAACCTGCTTTATGGTTTACAAGATGGAATGACTTTGTTTTACATGACAGTTATTGGGCCTAATTCTGCTCACAGTTATGCCAGCGAGAATTTTGGAGCAATTCCATTAAAGTCAATGGCTCTATAAAATAAGAGTAAAATTAGACTCAGACCCACAATGCAATTTAATAATAACTATTATTACAAGTTAGGCCAGATTCTGCTTTTCCAATTGTTAGCAAGTGACCAAGATATCACATTCTTGTAAGATAAAAGGTGCCTGCATTAAGACTTGGCCCTTCCACAGACTGCCAGGCTCCCATACCTTCCCTGACATGACAAAATGTGATGAGACCTCTGCAGGCATGAATATTCCCTGCCACTCTGGGAGGACCTCATCCTGAAAATGCAGAAGAAAAGTGAGGAATTCAGAGAGGGATTTTTTATTATAATAACATTTCCTTGCAAACCAATTCAGGATTACAGATTCCTTTTGTTTTAACAAGTTTGAGTCGCTGTTGTTCTAAAACCTGCAATTTTAATAAATACTCAATTTGGAGGCTTTTGAACAAAGCTAGATATAGAGTTTATTCACAAACTGTGCTGTAGGAAGCGAGCCCAGCATTAGCTGACTGCACAAGCCATTGTACCTGGCACAGCTCTGGTCCAGAGACAGTGGGAGAGGACAGGAAGCAGCAAAGGAATAAGATGCTGTATCAAGATAGACACACAGGGATTTGTTCCCCTGCTTAAGAAATTAGTTAAATTATCATTATTTTCTTGAGAAAATCACATTCTGAACAAGCACAAATGGCTCTTTTCTCTCTTCTGCTTCTGGTGTTTCATTACCACACACTGCTCATTGCTTAGGTTTTTAAATTGTCAACTGTTGCTAACCAGCAGCTTTACAAGGATCACATGTATATGAAAAATAGTGCTTCTTTCTCAAGTCCACTGACAACCAGATAACTTGAAAAGGTGGGTTTCAATCTATTACATCACATGTACAGGTTGATAGCTTTCAAAGATTCTATTTATATGAGAACTGGTAATGTGATAGTCTTTTATTTCATTGAAAATAAAATGGATTGAGACATTTCATGCTGTTTTCCATACTTCTTCTGTTTTAATATTATTTTCACTGTGATTTGTGCTAACAACTAAAAGTTATCCAAAACAATTGTTATACATTACACCCATTGCATTAAAGATTATCTGTGTTTATAAAACAAGATTGTTTTATGAATAAAATACACTGAGAAAATAGAGCTGTCTCAACAGCAAATGTGTCAGGTAAAAATACAGTGATATAGCTTGAATTTCTACACTTCAGTGCATCTCTTGAGGGCATGAAATGCTTAATTGATGGTAGCATGCATTATTCTCCAAATCTTCTCTTATATACCTATTTCAAGTATTTTATTATTGCCTGGCTAATAATAGTTGCTTCATCAGTTGAAGAACAGACCAGAGAAGAGAGTGTAAATTGTAGCACGCAATTGTTCCCTGACTTACTGAAAATCTGTAGCTGCTGCCATACGACAACCTTCCTCTGCTCTCTGCAGCCACTGTTTCATGGAACAGCAATGAAAGCTCTGGGAAACTGGGAAAAACACCCAGAGACCAATCCCACTCCATTAATTTTTAAGTGGATAGAATTCTCCAGAGGACAGAAAAGCCCACCTGGGGCCAGTGGAAACACACCACAGCAGGCACTGATTTATTGGTGTCAGGAGCTGGGTGATGAAAGGGCTGTGAACCTTCCAGCTTCACTGCTCATTCCCCCTTTCCCTGGGCTCCTTCACCTTGGCCACCCAGAAACCTCATGGAGACAATTTTTAGTTGCATCCTGCACTGAAGATGTGCAGAACTGCATCTGAATTGAATCTGGAAGAGGCCAAGGAGAACGGCAGCCAAAACCCATTTCTGAGGCTGTGTTATGAAGGAGAGTCCTGAGAGCAGGGCAGCTCTGTGGAACAGAGCAGTGAGGGCTTCTGAGCCAACCACAAAGAGATGAGCATGTTACAGAAACAAAGGGACTGAAACAAACCCCAAAAACTGACCAGAAAAGAGCAAGATATGAAGGACCTGAAGCAGAAAGATACTCTTGGAGTCTGATGATTTTACCTTTCTACATATTCACCGACAGTCTTCAAAGGAAAGATAAATGGATAATGTGGCTTTTGAATTGCAAAATAAATGGCTCATCCCCGAGGCTCCAAAAATTTTAATGAAGTGACACAAATAGGAAGCATTTCAACTACTCTTCTTCCTCTCCAGTGTCAACAAGTACCTCAGAGTGAGGCGGGAAGCACCTCTAGCACCACTGGCCCCGGTGACAAGGACTGCAGGGGACAGACAAAAATGTCTTTCCTTTTCTCAGTGCCAGCCCACATGCTCAAACCACCCTGCCTCACTGCTTGCTACCCCCACTCAGCACACTCACAAATTACTGAGGGCCATTCTGCAATAAGCCAATTGGGTTATCCAGCCCTTTAACACTTAGAGAAGCCTTTTTATCCAGCAACAACATAACAGGGAAGGTGCCAACAGATCCAAATGGGCTCTGGAATGATTTATTCATCCTAGGCTTCTAAGCCCCTTTTTCTCAGCATTAATGCTAAGATTAATGTGTCCCATCAGTGCTCTGCCAACAGGAACTTTAATAAAAGCAAGAACAACTAGTTGGCCCAGCTTGCTTTCTGCTTAAGGTTAGGACATAATAAAAACAGCAGCCTACAAAGACTTTCCCTTTAATTTACTTATTACCTGACATAATGAAAATAATTTCACTCAATTTAAATAAAACACACAGATTGCAGGTTGATAGGTACAATATTGCCTACAGTCAATCATTAGTCAATTTTTAAAAGGATAGGATTAATATATCTGCATATTTTAAAAGGTGCATATGCATTTTAAAACTTCCTAATAACTTAGTGTAGACAGGTGTATTTGACCCAAAGCCCACAATTCTTATGAATGATGCCAGATTCATAAGGACAACAGCTGAAATCCACGACAGACATAGTGCATCTACAAACTAATTTGAAGAATTTGTTAGAGCTGAAAGAATAATTGTTTATATAAGCATTGTCAAAACTGTGCCCCTTTTCAATCTGTTTATCCCACCATTCAGATGTGTAGTGCCCAGTCTGCAGCATCAGTCACAGTCCATTTAGGTGATTGCTAAATCACCTAATGCCAGGGGCAATCAAGTGTACAGGGACAGTAGTCTCAGTCCTTAAATCTCCAACTGCCAACAAATCACAACAAGCTGGGCTAGATTTCACCCAGGATAACTTCAGGCTTAAGAACACCCTGTATCTTCAAATCTCCAATTTCACAATTCAAGTGCAAGGTATGTCCAGGATAACTTGAAGAATACCTGACAAATGCTATTTGAAAATATAACAAATGAAAACCCAGCCCAAACCTCTGTTCTGTGAGTTGCTGAGACAGTTTAGTGAAATTCCAACAAAGTGCAGCGTAACAAAATCACCTCAATGGACTGTGACTGATGCTGCAGACAGGGCATTACACATCTGAATGCATAAAGTGGCAACTGCAAAGCTGCCTGAGCCATTTAACAGTGAACTTTCAAATTAAATCCCAATCACATTGCTATACTACAAAATGTATCCATTTCCACCCGAAAACTGTTTTAAGATCTTTTCCTTGGGATCACAAATCTTCCTGCATTCTTTGCTAGAAAAAGTACAAATGTGTGCTCACACACTTCCCTTTTCTTCCCTCCTATCCCCATTTGTACCAGTTGTTCACCTGGCTCAGGCACAGAAGCTGCAGAATTTCTGGGTGGTGGTAATGGGTGAGTGGAGCAGGAACTTCATTTCTCCCTAAAAGGCAGGGGTCGCTCAGCTGAAAGAACAGAAAGGCCTTTTATTCCTATAAAGAAAAGCAGAGGAAAAAGCTCTTCACAGTGAAGATGAAAAATATTTTATTTGAATCCTGGGAAGAACTTGTTCTGCTTACACGGGAGAATGGTCTATTCACAGCACAATTTGAATAGCCTGTAGCTTTTCAAATGTCCAGAACTGGCAAAAAGGATACAATTTTACATTTATTTTTGTTTTCAGAAGTTATCTTATGATCTGCATGTGTGCCAGACCAAGACATTTCATGTTATCTCATTCAAATGAGGTATTTAACACTTTTTAATCATCTCAAACACTTAGATTTTGAACTTCACCTATTTGGCCATTATCGCAAGACTAATGTAGCCTTGCCTCAAATTTTAATGATTACTTGTGTACTCTTACAAACAGGAAATTTCTGGCAAGAAAAAATGTAAACTTTATCTAAAGGTCTTTTAATTTTTTTAATTTCATGAAATGTCTTACAATGATTTTGAAAATTCTCATATGTTTTCTAGAAATGCAGGGATTGTAATCCTTGAATTGCCAATGATTTTTCACTGCAAAAGGCAAACGCTTGCAAAAAAAATTATACAATGTTTGCTGGTAATGTAAGTGAAATGTTCTATGTCTAGAGTTTTACTAGAAACACTACATAAATCAGTCAACAATGTAAAAATTGAGAACTGTAAAATGTAAAATTGACATTTAGCACAGAGATGTTTCAAAGAGGTGCAATTATATAATTTTTTAATCAAGGGACACAAGCAGTATCACAGGACATATCTCACCCAACCACGGGGGTGCAGATTTGATTAGAAATACCTACATTTAAAGCCAGAGTTTTCAGTTCATGCAGTGCTTAGTGAATACCAGCAAAATGGAAATTCAGAATGTCACAGTCAGAACAAAGACTTCCTGCATATAAATTTCAAGCCTTTCATTATAAGCCTTACATTTTGTGAAAACTCCCAGAACTAAGCTAAATTTTAGCTAATTTACCTAATTTTACTAATTAATAGTGGCAGACATATTGCTGATTGTAACCTGACAACAAGAATTTTTTCAAATTAAGAAATATGATTTTTTTTCTCTTATAAAAAGTTGAAAAGCGAGGTGGACCCATTGAGGCCCAGTAAGATGATTTATTCCATCTTCTGCATTGAGCCTGGAAAGAACACAGATAAATAGCTTGAGGAATCAACCTACCTCTAAATTTGATTTTACCAGCTGAAACTACAACCAGTGTTTTCTTGTTCTCATCTGTGTTTGAAATAGTGGTAGACCAAAACTCTGGTGTTTTCTAACAAAAGGTTAATGGCCTGCCTCTCCCTTCCTGCACTGAGCTGTTTTCTGTTACAAGTTATTAGGTTTTGTTGGAAGGGGAAAAAAAACGCCATCCACAAGTCCTATTTTATTTCCATACCATCTCCACTTCTTCCTTTTACCATGGCTGTTCTTTTGCTCATTTGCATTCCCTGTCTCATGCTGCCTTTGAATAACAACTGAAGACAATTTGTCCCAGTTGAACAGCCCCAGGTTTTGAGAAAGTCTGATTATGGATCCGAGTATGGTGAAACCAACCACCCCTGCAAAGCCCCCGGGATGCAGCAGCCAGACTGGGATGCCTTACAGTGTGAGCCCACTTGAGCTTGAGAGTTGGGAGCAGGATGGCCTTGGCACCATCAGGATTATTTCATTTATGGAGAGGAGATCATGCAGGCCTCTACCCAGGGTAAGGGGGAGCCCTACAATTATTTTTTTCTGAACTAGTTAAACCATTTCTAATTAATTATGATGGTTTCAGCTAAAACTTTCCAGATGAACGGCTCAAGCTGGACCCAACACTGAACAATCATTGTGTTATAGAAGCGCTCTGGTGTATTCCAAGCCCTAACTTTTGGATTCAATGAAAATACCAAAAAATGAGCAGCACATGTTATCTCAATCCAGGAGTTTTATAAAAATCAGATATCTTGTGATTGTGTTGCTTCTTTAGCAAGATAAAAATTCCTTTTCACCCCCTTCACTTTTGCAAAAATCCCCCCTTGCTGCGTCTTAAAAATGTCAGACATACTTTACTGTTTCCAAATAAACACATCATTTTTGGCAGAATTAGTAGAGAAGAAAGGTAGGGGCATTGTTGTTATAGGAGTTCATATAAAAAGCAAATTTTAATGTTTTAAAATTTAAGACTTTCCTAAAGTTTTAAAATGCATCCTCCCCGACTCCATCTGTACTATTGTCAAAAGCATTATAAAGTGTCCCTTTGGAAAAGTAAATCTGATTAATTAGCATCATTTTCCATTGTAGACTTTAACAGCTATATCAACAGCCATAGATTTTTCTTAACACATATTCTATTATTGTTTTCAGCGCTGTTAAAATCTAAAATTATTTAATTGCTGAACCATCCTGTTCTGTGCATTGTTTGCAAAGTTCACCAAGTGAACAGAATTTTCCTTACAGCGTTCTAGAATGATACTGAAACACAGTTTTAATTCAGAATTGCTCTCACACTGCATACAAAAGCAGGATTGCTTTTAAGTAGAAGTTCTACACATAAAGGGAAAGACAGAAGAAAAAACTCAAAACAACTGAGAACATGAAAATGCCAGAAAACAGTTTCTGCTGCCAGTACTTGAGCTCAATAGGAGGCTTCTATCATTTGTGGTAGCAGTGACATTAAAAATAAAGCTGCTCTCAGAGCTGCCTAGTGAGTCTGTGGTGATTCCAGCTGCAGAAAACCAGCAGTGCCTGGTAACAGCACCTGGATATTGACTCTCTCACCGTGCTCTAGGCTTTGTGAAGGAAGGTAAGCAGCTGGAAGCCACTGACCACAGAAATCCCCACATCTCACAGAAATTACTGCCTTGAAGGCACTGTTCTCCTGTATCTTTGCTGCTTTCAGTTCACAGAAAATCAAGCAGGACTACAGCTCTTGAGCAGCAGCAAGGAAGCCTCTCTGGAAGGGATTCACGTCACCAGCTCCTCCTGGTGCCAGCTATCAGCCCGTGAGGAATAGCTTGTCCTGCCTGCACTGCACCAGCTTAGGGTTGGAATTGCAAAGGCTGCAGTTTTTAGCTCTGGAAATCTAACACCTTTCTTTAATATTCACTTCATAAAAACAATTTCAGAAGTCCCCTGGCACTCTGTGCAATTTCAGCTAACACATAGTTCCATTAAAAAGTAAGAGAGCAAAAGTGTATGTTTACTTCCATATTAATACCCACAGAAATTCTTGCAGAAGAATAAATCAGAAAAAAATAAAGAAGCAAACCCTCCCAATATTTATTTGCTTGTAACAAAAAAAAAAAAAAAAAAAAAAGGCAGGATTTCAACAGTCACCAGAGCAACTATAAATAACATGGCCATCTTTAATTTGGCCTCCAATATCTGACCAACCTTGATTTATCCACAGACAAAACCAAGCATCTCTAATTTGCTAACCAATCACTGCAATTCTTTTCTTACCAACCAATAATTCTGCCATCTCTAATTTACCAATAAATAATTCTGCACTCTCAAATTTACTAACCGATAATGTGACCAATTTGCTGACCAATGATTGTGTCAACTGGTAATAGTGCCCCTAGCAAACTGTAATTTGCCAAGCAATATTTGGACCTTTTCCCCCCAGCAATAAAGAACTTGAGTGGTCTTTGATTCAGTATCTACTGCATTGCTCTGAAACTGCTTAATGTCCATAGTGAGGTTTTTTACAAAGTATTTGCTTTCTGAGGGGATATTTGTTTACACTGACCGCTTAAAAATTGCACGGATATCTCTTAAATGTCCATGAACCAGAGTATTGTTTTCTCTTTGTGGAATATTAACATTTGAGGGAATCCTGTTTTTCTGTCTGCAGTACTCCTGGGCACATTGCTAAGTCCCCTGTAAGTCCTGTTGTCATCACACTGGGATTTGGCGACAGCTCCACAGCTCTTGGACAGCGCGCGTTGGTGCAGCAGTGACACTGCTGGCCAGCTCTGTCACCCCCTGACCTTACCACCCAGGCTGATCCTGTCTGGCCAGATATTTGAGCAGAAAGAGTTCATATATAAAGCCTTGTGATTGATTTGTCTTTTCTAGTTTCTACGTCCCTTTGGCTTGCGTGAAAAAAATGGGTCTTGAGTTATCGGTTCCTTTAAACAATGACAACGGCGTTTTGAAGTCAGGTAGTGACTTCTGCAATCAATTTTACCTCCAAGAAATGTTACCAGTTCTGTGTAATTTTACAAGCTCATATTAAAGTCATTAGCTAACACAACATTAGCTCACTGAGCAACCACTCTAACACCATTTTACAAGGCGAGTCTACAGAGAACAAGGGCATAGCAGGAGGGACCATCAGGGCTGAAATTGGTAAAAAATTTCTGAACTCCAAGTCACCAGCTCAGAAGTCTACATAAAATAAAATATTGCAAAACAGAATACAAAGAGAGGCATGGAGTTTAGGCTCAGGTCTATGTAAAAAGAGAGTATCTGTACCAGCTCGCTATATATTATTCCTTATAACCAACCTTCCAATATAGTTTATAGATTAATTTATTGCATATCCCAGGAAAGAGATCAGAGAAACATTTCTTCCAAAACAAAACACGATTTTGAGATTTCTAGTTTTTACAAGAAAAAAAAAAAAAGACAGTAGACTGGAAGCACATTCTAAAACTGCATAGCAAATCCCCTTCTTTATTCTTTTCTTTCCCATCTTCTGGAATAAGCACAGCCTAAGCAGCACTACTGCTTCTCACTCTTTTCTTCCTGAAGTATCCTGGGTTTCTTGAAAGCAGAGGCAGAAATGCCATTCTGGGTGGCTATTCCTTTAGAGGAGGTTGTGAATAGGGAGAGTTAGCCAAGAAGGAAAGGGAGTGGGCCAAGAAGGCAGGAATTCCCAGACACCCAGAGGTTTGGTATGTTTAATGTTCTCTCAGTGTTGGACGAACAAGCATAATACAACCAAAGTTGCACTAAAGCTTATTTCTGAACCTAGCTATATGACCAAAATAAAATATAAAAACTCACTGTAAGGATAAATAATTCTGACGATAGCTTCAGTCATGCCTGCAGTAAAGATTCAAGTAGCCATAATATTAGAGGGTTTTCCACAAAAATATTTGGTTTACAAGCTTCGACTTGTTCAATTTGCAGGGACAAGCATTTCATTAGCCAGCACTGGAAAGATTAACTCGAATACAAAAAGCAGCACTGTTTAGCTGGAGAGCCTGAAAAGAAGGTGTGATGAGGCAAAGGCACTAAGAATGTGTTTGTGTGCATCTCATGCTCATTTAAAGCAAAAGAGGGTAGGGAAATGTCATAAGCAGGAGATGGAACTTGCACAGGCACAATGAATGTAAGAGCAGAGGGACAAGATATAAGTCAAGAAGGAAAGTGGCAGAAAGCAGGAATATGCCTACCCCTTGAAAGATGAAACAGGTCTCTAGATGTGTATAGCTGCCTGTTTTTCACTTCAAGGGAAAGTGGGCATGAGAGGAGAAAAATCTGCCTGTCCAGGAGCTCCTCAGTTTGCTTTACAGTAAGCACATGAGTACATCCCACAAGGCTACAGGGGAGAGTAAAAAGAGAAGCATCAAAGGATAAAACACATTAAAAATATATGGTATAACCATAATGTTTGACTCTGGGAGGGAGCACAAGGATTGATGCAGTGGGAAGACAGTTTTGTCTTGTCTGGTTAAATTTTCTACATTAGAGGACTATTGATTTTCCTAAGTATATAGGATACTGTATATACCCCATTCTGCTGCCCTTACACAGGTTAATTCTTTTATCCATTTCAAATGCGGTCAATCAATAACAGTGATCAGGTAGGTTGTGAAATTGCCTGGAAAACACATCCACAAAGTAAACCCAATACATTGGCCTGTCTATGTGACTTAAAGCTTAGCACAGCATTGAAAATCACTAATGGAACACTGTGCAGTTTGTTCATGCTACGAGCAGTCAGGAATCATGCATAATGTAATAGTGCATCTGCTAACAGCAGCTCACACAAGCTAATTTAATCTTGTTTTACACTAGACACAAGGAATTAATCTTTAAAGCTGCTCCCGTGATTCTCTTTGGCCCTTAAAATATCGAGGGTCTTTCCACCTCCTCATTTACAATACTGTAAAGGGATGCATTTCAGTTATCATCAAGTATTTACACTTCATCTACATTAGCTGGAAAATGGATGCAACTCTATAATTTATCAGTCTTGAAAATCACATTGCTGGCCCAGTCCGGAAGCTGTGTTTTGTGTTGTCACATCTGAAACCAGTATTAAGTCTCAGACTCTACTGTGGAAGTTAGATCTCCTAAATAATTAATATTTGAAAAATAAATAAATTACTTTTTCTTTTTTTTTTTTTATTTCACGATTTTCACAGAATCACAGAATCTGCTGAGCTGGAAGGGACCCACAAGGAACTTCAAGTCCAACTCCTGGCCCTGCACAGGACTGTCCCCTAGGGTCACAGCTTGTGTCTGATGCCCCCCAGGACATTCTTGGCCCTCCTGGCTGCCAGGGCACACCTTGGCTGCATTAATTACACAGACTATCTCACAGCTTACCTTTAACAATATTATTGTCTTAAGTACTTGTATTGCTACAGCGCTCTTGTGCATGCTGCTGTGCAAACACTGAAAAGACAGTCTTCACCCACAATAACTTATCACCCCAGTATAAAAAGAGATACAGACAGATTGGAGAGTATTCAAAGAACAAAACAAAAAACAATTTTGATGAAAAGGCAAGAAATAAAATACTCGTATATAATAAACTTGGCTTTGGCAAGATTTCAGGCTGGAAGCTTGATAATCAATTTTTGAACCTAAAACCAAAGAGATATTTTAGCAGGGTTTTGTAAGACAACAATGAAATACTTCTGCAAATGTTCATGGCAAGCTCCTTGTAAGCATAGGGAAGGCTGACAGGAGAGAAATGCTCACAGGAAGAAGTAACAAGTGGGAGGTGGAAACTGGGCACTCATTATTCATCAAGATTAGTGAGGCATATGATATCTTGATATTGAGAGCAGGATGATAGATAACAGGAAAGGAAAGAGTGAACACAAAAACAAGTATTTTACTACAAGTGTGATGGAGCTAATGGAAGAAAAACAAGGGAGGAGGGAAAGAAATTGTCTGGGTAAACAGACTTTACAAAAGGTTTCTGATCATGCACAAGTGAAGCAATATTCTATTTCAAGCAATAAATTACAGGAGGATGATGAGAATCTGAAAAAAGTTTAGGCTGTAGATGGTACAGGACAGACTCTTTCAGAAATAGTTTTCTAAATTAATCAACAGGACCAAGACATGGCGTAGACATCAAATATTGGACTGCAGGATGGTGACAGCAAGTGACAGCACCAGGATGTTGGACACTGCAGTCAACAGCAGATATGCTGAAAAGATTTTTGGTTGCTGTAAACAGTTTTCAGCAAAAGTTAAAAACTCTGCTCTAACTGTGAGACATTGAAGAGCCATAGAGAAACATTAGATGGTGACAGGCCAGCATATTAAACCTCAGAGAAGGCGGAAATAAATGTAGGAGGGATAATATTGAGTTTGCATTGTGGACTGTACCTTAGAGATAAAATACAGAAAGAAGAGCAGAGTGTAAGCAAAGGACACACTGGTGGAGATGAAGGGCTAGTACAACCTCTCTGCTTATTGCAGGGGACCGGACTAGGGGAGCTTAAAAAGCCCCTGCCAACCAAAGCTATTCTGACTCTAGTCAATTGACCATTCTGATCACATGGTAAAACCTGGAATGTATTTACAGAACATCACCAGAAAGTAATTCAACAGATAGAGAGCAGAGACAGAGAATGAAAGCAATAAGCAGAAGTTCTAGAAAACAGTACAGAACAATTTTTTGGCAAAGGTATATTGTGCCCATGTGATGAAGGGTTACACACATATAGAGTTATGTTGGAAAGATATGGTCCAAATAATGACAAATATTAGAGTCCAGAGGGGCACCAAGTTAATCAGAAGGATGGAGCACTTCTCCTACGAGGAAAGGCCAAGAGATTTGGGATTGTCCTGCCTAGAACAGAGAAGATTTTGGGGTGCCCTAATTGCAGCCTTCCAGTACCCTAAGTGAACTTACAGGAAAGACGGAGCAGAACTATTTACAAGAGCATTTACTGACAGGACAAGGAGAAGGTGCTCAAATTGGAAGAGAGTAGATTTTTGTTAGATATTGGGGAAAAACTCTTTACTGTGAGGGTGCTGCAGCCCTGGCACAGGTTGTCCAGAGGAGCTGGGGCAGCCCCATCCCTGGAAGTGTTTGGGGCTTGGAATAACCTGGTCTGGTGGAAGGTGTCCCTGTCCACGGCAGAGTGCTGGAACCAGATGATTTTCAAGGTCCCTTCCATTCTATGATTCCATGATATGATGAGTGTTAAAAGGACACCAGACAGGGATGAAGTTGCAGAGAATGGATGAAATGGAGAAACAAAACAACTCTCATGCAGTGTGTGCAAGGAGGAAGAAAATTTTCCAGGAAGAGAGAAAGCAAGCAGGAGAGCCAAAGAGGTAGTTCCAGTTTTTCTTGTAGAAACACCAACTCCAGCAGGATTTTGAGTAGCAATAACATAATGATGACCTGTACTGTTGACATAGACTCAAAAAAAAAAAAAAATCAGAACTAAAAAGAAATGCTTTATGAAAGTCATGTACTTGCATTTCTGGTAAAATTTGATACTGATCTGTAGGTAACAAGCAACAAACATGATGAGCTTGCTTGATTACTCAGACGTGGAATGGAGGAAAACACTGCTTTTGTGGCTTATTAGACTGGTAGGAATAGTGGAGTTAGGCCAATGCCAATCTTCCATAATTTTCAATTTCAATTTCAGATTCAAGCCAGCCTTCCAAACCCACTTGGAGCCTCAGGTTTTATTCTGCCTCTGAAGAAATACAAATATTCCCCAGATCTTCTGGAAAACTATAAATTGAAGTCCTTTGAAGCCTGTTTAAGACCACTTCAGAGGGTGGTGAAGTGTTGCAGTTGGAGCATTCACTAAGGACTGTTCATAAAATACCTCTCTCTGTTTGAGCTTTAAATTTAAACAAGCCTCATGAGATTCAAACCTAGAGTATCTCCTGCTCTGATTTATAGTAAATGTTTAGGGGACAAATAAGAAAAACCTGAGAATCTGATAAAGACAATCCTTAAGCAGATACAAACTAATAATCAGAGGAAGAGCACATTCAGTCTACTTCTTGTTAGCATGCATTGATAGTATTTCTTCAAACAGTTTCTGAATATTTGGAAATGGCTCTGACCTTAAAATGTGCAATGCAATGATAGTCAAATAGTCAGTAATAGTGGAAAAAGAATAACAATAATAAAATTATACAATTTATACTTGTCAACTTGATTCACAATAAGCACAGAAGATCTTTAAAAGAGACTTAAATGTCAACAGGGTGTTATGAATGAAAGAACAGAATAAACATCCATTATGTTAGAGAGTATGTGAAAAACTGCATGGAAAATAGAAATCAGGTTTGATTTAGGATTATGAACTCATAAATTCACTTGTACTTCTTATATGTTAAGCCTGTCTCATACGGTACTTATTATTTCTAAAGGAAAAAAAAAACCTCCTAACATCCTGTATAATCATTACAATTTACTGGTTCCTTGTGTTTCCAGAAAATACTTTCTTGACTTCATTCTCATTTATAATTAATTTTAAATTTCTTTCTATTTGTTTTGAATGTAACTTAGTAAATAATGTAAGCACTATTACCTCTGTCTCTACACACATGCACAGATAAATTATATATAATACACACATCCAAAACATGCCTTTTCTCTCATTTACATATTTAATATAGTTTTGAGACAAATATATTTAGATATAAACAAACACTATAAAATAACATTTAGCAGGATTTCCTTTAAAATGAAATTTGAGACTAGGAATGAGGCCTGAGCTGCAAAGCTTCTTTTATAGCCATAAAAGGAAAGTTTAAGTAAACAATACATTGTTTTTATTAAAAAAAAAAAAAAGGGGCTAAAAAAAAAAAAAGAAAGAAAAATCATTCTATGCCAAACCCAGTCAAAATGCATTATTAGGGTGTCCAGGAAATTATAGCTTGTGTCCATTAGTCCTTTCAGGGTTAATATTGATGCAGATATTATTTCTATCCACGGTACCATTTATTTGAAATATTATGACTGGGAGTAGCTGCAGCAGTGAATCAAATCAATTGATAGAGCAGTTAGCCCCGCAGTCAGGGCTGCCTTTACACCGTGCAGTGAGCATGAAATATTATGGAGATTGTTCTTTAAAGTGATCACTTTATCATCATTTGTCTGCAGCCCAGGCTATTCCTTCCTGCCCGGCTCCCCTGTTGGGCTGGAGCTGTCATAACTCAATCAGCCGTATAATGCTGCTCACAGCACCTCCGGAGCAGGTATTGAACCTGTCAAGGGCCGCCCAGGGAATTATACTTATCCACCCTGACAGCTAGCAACACCACTCTGATATTTATGTCAGTTTATATATGTATGATATGTATTTCTTAAATGTAATTAGAAGCCTGTTTGTGTGTGATATATCTGAATTGCCCAGAGCTGCCCATGATTAAGACATTGATTTCTAACCTTGTGCATTACTGGAGAAGGGAATATGACAAGCTCCATCACTCAGGGGGTGCAGATAACCTCTTCTGTCTGTATACATCATATGAAATTGTCACTATTGTTTATCTGTTCCACAAAGTTGACTACAAAGCAACTGTTATTTTAGTTTGCTAAATAAACTAAAAGACTGTAAACCAAACCATCAGCCCCGTGCCTCCAGAGCACTCATGTTTTGCAGCTGAGTTATTTGGATGGCCGAGCACACTCTGAAAGCTGAGTGAAGATCACCACCATGTTTGCTATGTCACTTGCTCTCTTAGGCAGCTAAAGTATAATACCTGGATTTAAAGTGCCATTTTTGTATATATCCTGTATGCCAGGCAATAGGAAATACCCTGTATTTCAATTACAAAGGGAACAATGACTTATATGGACAAACAAAAAAACAAAGCTCCCTCAAAATGAACCACCTCTTCATGCTTATTCATTTATTTTGTTATGGTTTCAGAATGGGATTGTTACACAGAATAGTAACTGTATTTATGATAAGCCTCCCAACTTTTTTCCATTTTAATATCCCACTTGTTTGAGGAGATTATACTTTCTAAATAATTCTTCCTTTCATTGCATAATTAATGCTGAAGCAATTTTTTGGTTTATCTTTGTTGGTTTTAGAGTTCAGAAAAATAAATGTAGGTATTTCTGAATTGTACCTTAGACAATTCACTTTCTCTGGTTCACAGAATATAATCTGTGTTCATCAATTAATAATTTCTACTTTTATAGTTTAAGGAAAATGAAAATAGATTTGTTTGAAGGGTTTTTAACTCTATGCTCAGGTTTTACCTCCATTTCCCTCCAAAACATTATCTCCTTCTGGATATAGTTGGGGTCAAAAGTTTCAAACTGGACGGACTTCAAAAAAGCATCTGCATTAGATTAAGTTTTGAAAAATTCTCTCCATAGCTCCAGTTTTACAGTACAGGATTTTAAGGACATTTCAGTGCATTATTTTAGAGGATCAGAACTTTCCACATCTCTAGTTTTAAAAACAGAGGTGGAGGCATTAGGCTGTCACCCATCATCAGTAGAAATCCTCACATGAAGATGCCTTGAAGCTTGCTGAGATCAGACATTAGGGTAAATTGTATGATCCCATGCCTGTGTTTATAAACCAACAACAGGTGAATTCAGGAAAACAAGGAGCCTGCAAATGCTGCTTACAAATCAATGCTATTTATTTAATTAAAACTACCTTCTGGAAAAAAACTTCCATTGCAACCTTAATATTACATTAACTGCACTTCATTTTGAGATTCAGGGGCTTAAATGAAATAGAAACTCAGTGAAACACAGAAGCAACATTAAAAGAGTCCAAAGGATCAACCTGCAGCTCTAGACATATACTGGGGATAGATTCTTAGAAAGTAATCTAGAAAATACCTGTTTCACTAATCTCCCATGGAAAACCTGGTTCTTTTCTCACAGCAGCCAAAAGATACCAGAAGCTGCAGTCTGGCACAGACAAAGCACAGGCATTCAAGCTAAATATCATTCAGATGTCATTGTTCTGACCTTCCCTTAATAGAATCCGAAGACCCCTGTAATCCAAAGATCTGTGATGAGAGGTGGGTGGTTTAAATCATATGCTTCCAATGTAATTCTTCCAGATTGTTTAATTTATAATGAAAATGGAAACATATAATTTTGTTTTCTGAGTTACAGCATGATGTGCCTGTAGCTGATAACTTTTATGTAACAAGAAAAAAGGAATAGGAAAAAAACCCAAGAGAAAATAATAATTTTCCTCACCTCTGTGAAAGAAGAGGGTTGTGTAAAATGTATTTTATTTCTGATTAATCACACAGAGTCATGGTAGAGTAAAATAAAGCGCAGCCGGGAAAGCAAATAAAATTAGTATAATCTAACAACAAATTAGTATTTGAATCTAAAGAGCTAAACTTTAATTTTAATAAATCTGAAAAGCTTGGTTATAACTTTTGTTGAGCTTCATCAACCATTTTAAGTAAGGACTGTGCCATTAGAAAATAGCTGTATCAGTCAAGGGCATAATCCCACCAGTTATATCGGGCTGCATCAGCTTGAGAGACAAATATTTACACAGCCTATAGTGCTAAATGCTACTGACCTCTGACCAGATGGGACAGTCCAGACAATTACCATCAGCTGCCTCCAAAATATCTCCAGCTAATTAAGATCTACTTTCCTACACACGTCATTTTGCCAGCTCCACTTTGCAATGCATTTTTACAATAAGCAGATGATCTGAGATGTAGTTAGAAGGAAAACCACAAAACTCACTGAAAGCAAATTGCATATGATCTTTCTTACATCCTCATTAAAAAAACCTTCATATTATTTTTGTTTTAAAAAGGCTTTTCCAAAAAGGACTCTAACTTTTGAACTAGCAAACTGAGTTTCCTTGTTCTACTGTGTAAAGATAAAGGCATGTCAAATTTGAGAGTTATTATTAACTCTTTTTGAGAGTTATTATTAACTCTTTGGACGTTGAAAAATTTTCTTCTTTGTTCCCAAACTTTCCAAGACGACTGTAAATGCACCCTTTATAAGCTAAGGGAATTAGGATCCTTTTAGTTTTGAACATGGGGACTGTTTAATAGTGTACAGAAACAATTCATAGAGGACAAAGAGAAACAATTATCTAACACACATAAAGCAAAATTTAATTTTTAACATGTCTAAATCACATGCCATAATTTTTGATTTCTTTCCTTTGACCAGCTATAAAATTAGCACTTCCACAGGGAAAATAGGTGCATAGAAACAAACTGTCTCAGCTGGAAATGGCCTGAACACCAGTGTTAACTGAAAGCACCACCCCTTCTTTAATAACAGTGATCAAGACTCTCCTTTCACATCTCCACAAAGGCAGCTCACTGCCAGCAGCAGAGTTTCCCTTTTACACCACTGGTTTGGAACTGATGCAGAGCACAGAGTCCCCAGCAATGAATCACCCTGGTTAATTCCATCCTCTGCACAGAAAACAGACAATGTCAGTGTTATGTTATTCAACTGCCATAAATTATTGTGTTGCATATAATATTTATGATGCATTTTGTATCTTTAAAGCACTGTACAAAGACTAAAAATGAAAATATGATAGGAATTCCTATTTCTGTTCATATGAGGAAGGAGATGCAACAGAGTCAATGACACAGCTAAGAGGAAAATCCTGATTCCCTGTCCTGAATTTTGTCAGACAGTCCTAGTAAAAGGTTTTCTTGGTGATCTGCTTTCAGACAAGCTGAATTTTATTATGATGCCTTAACAGAGATACCCAGTGCCATTTCAAATGCACTTGGGGATCCCATCAGCTCCCCAGACCCTGCCACAAAACAGCATAGTCTCATGGCCTACACATACATGGATTTCTCAGACAACACAGAACATTTCAAGGGCTACAGACAGCTACAGTCTGGCAACTGAATCCAACTTTCTGTGCCAAAATCTGTGTCACAGTAGTAAATTCTTGAATGTGCTGAGTACAGCAGTACCAGTTTTAAGACAGGTCCAAGCCAATACTAATTAGCCAAACACTTTGAATCCTAATTATGTGCAAGAACAGATATAAGAAATCTTATTCAAAATAACTCAAACTGTACCTTCTGTTTACAACTCATTATCCCCTATGGCTCGCAGCGTTCATTCCAAAGAAAAGATAAACTTTCTAACTGCAAAAATCTCACTCAAAATTTCTACATAAACCATTGCAGTGTTTGTGACACAGCTCCTGCAGCAGCCTCTGGCACAGCAGTGGCAGGGTTACTCTGGCCCTCACACTGAACTGTCACAGGGCTGGAAAGAGTAAAACTTTTGGCAGAAGAACAAACTCTATTAATGTTCTATTAATCCCATGCAAATTAGTTTTCCTTAATGTCTGGCAATTTTTTTTGGATGGCATAGTCTGTCAATAAAACATGAACACCACAGACATTCCTGTAACATAAGATCTTAGGTATCCACTAATTAATATGTAAATATAAAGATACACCTATGGAAATATACTTAGGCTGTTACCAATACCACTTATACAATATTAATGTTTTTTAAGGACACTTATAACTGTGTACTGCTACTGTCTTTCCCTTTTAGCATACCCCATTCCTACAGCTCTTTATGAATAAGTGGCTTAATCTATTAGCACTCCTTTTTTTGCCATTCCAGGGATATCTTAATTTACAGAAGAAAAAAAAAAATCAGTGAAATCCTTATATTGACGTGTTGATAACTTATATGGGTGTTTTAAGATCTACCCAACTCAGGCCACACTGAAAAAGAAACCACATGCCAACTCTTGATCCACAGTCAGATTTTGGATTCCCAAAGCCTGGCATTCCTCAGCTCACAGTTTTCTCACTAGTGCACAGGGCAAAGGATGATTCTTCAGTTATTTATGATTCTGCCACTGATCTGTTGGGTGAACTTGAGCAAGGTCCTGCATCTGGATAGAATGGTAATGATAAAAATAATCCCTGTGAAATATCTTTAAATCTTCCTGAGAAAATAATGTTAACACTGTTGTGATCCATAGTGTAAACCAGTGCACGTCATATAACAAGGGATCCTTCACTGCCTTTAATTTCTTTACTGAATAAAGTGGCTTATCCAGTTTGTCTCCAACAACCTGGTGCAGGCAGATGAGGAAGGACAGGGCGACACAGGAGGAGAGGAGAGAGAATATGGGCTGATACATCAGGGCAACTGAAGCCATCACTGTGTGGAAAAGCTTAGGGCCAGAGCTACTTTCAATAAACAGGCACAGTGGTGGCACCTCCTCTGGCACTGTGCATTACTATCAATCCTTAAAAATAAATTCAGCTGCTTGCTCTTGAGAGCTGTCAAAACAAGAGCTGCTGACATCCTGATTTTTAGCATGAACATGGACCTGCAGTACCTAACCATCAGTGACACTAGAAACAAACACAGTTCTATCTGTTAAATTGCTGCAGCTTATCTCTACCAGCTTCTCCTTTCATGTTCTAGGGGGTGGAAAGTATACATATTTATGTAAAATCATTCTGGAATGTCTGAGTTCATTCTTGCCATGCTATTTGTTTCACACAGCACAAACAATAATCAGTCAACAAAATGGGAAAAAACTGAGATATGATTCATCACAACTGTCTCCAAAATCTGTTCTCACCACCTTCCTGCTCTACCCTATACTGATCCTTGAGTACCTCTCCAATTCAAGTGGCAGACCCTGGTCCTGCAGTCTTGTGGCATTCAGAAGGGCACAGAGTGACTCTCCAACACTGGTGACAGACCAATCAATTCTCTTTCATGGCAATACAAGGTGTGGCTTCCTCAGCTTAGTCAGAACTCCAACCCTACAGGAACAACTGCAGAAAGTAGCTATTTCTGCTTTTACTAAACACATCCGACTTTTAAACACCAATCTAGCATTTCAAAAAGAGTTGCTACA
This sequence comes from Fringilla coelebs, assembly GCF_963513975.1. Taxonomy (NCBI): domain Eukaryota; kingdom Metazoa; phylum Chordata; class Aves; order Passeriformes; family Fringillidae; genus Fringilla; species Fringilla coelebs. The sequence continues at coordinate 11,945,324 of NC_140040.1, read as the reverse complement.
GGGAGAGAGAGAGCAAAAGAACAAACTCAGGTTTTTTTTGCTGGGGCTCTGGGATTCACTTCTATAATGGTCTGTCTGCTATCTCTGAGCTACTCTGCCTCCCACTGTGTCTGATATCAGGAGTGCCAGAGTGGCTGAGAGATCAATGGAGCAGCTGAGGGACCAGCTGGCAGGGGAAAGGAGCAAAGGATTGTGAGGGATAAAGAAATAAAGAGGAAAAGAAAAAAAGATTTGTTGAATTAAACAGTAATGAGGAAGGGACAGAGGAACTCACTAGCCCTTTTAGAAGGGCCATGTTAAGTCCTCCACAAAACCCAGGACCCTCTGGAGCATTCTAATCAGTTTAATGATGCAGATCCCCCTTCCACCCCCTGAATAAGCTGAGCAGGTTTTTTGTCTCTTTATCAAAGGATAGCTTTTCTAACAATGATATCATTCACAATGCATACATTTCTAAAGTTGAGACAGCACTATCTGCTGAGATGATCATGGTCATAAAACACTGCTCAAGTACAGAGCAGTCTGGCATGATCCTCAATTTGGGAAAGAATCTCAGATGTCTTAAAGAGAGGCAAAGTCTGAAAGAGGAACACATCTTAAAGAACAATGCCGTGTTTGAGGAAAAGTGGATAATCTTTCTTTCAGGCACATACGAATATCTTCTCACCTGAAGCAGCAGCAGCAAACTTGGAGATTAATACAGACTGCAGACAATTCCTTTGATTTATCTTATTTATTATTTATGTTACTCTATTAGGCAATTTGAGACAAAATTCTTTTTAGAATTTGCAGAGGGAAATGCCAACAAGGAAGAGACTGATAAAGGAATTGGGCTTTGTTTGAAGAGAGGAGAGAGGAATATGATCATAGTTATGGAAGGCTGAGGATTATGGAAAATACAGGTTATGCAGAAAATGTTGATGCGTCAGAACATAATGCTACACATTTAATATTCTAAATTCTGTCTACTGAACATATGCCCATTATATCTGTTGAGTAGTTGACACACAAGATGAACATTCACATGCCCATATTTGCATCCTGCATTATTAACATGGATCTCTAGGATGTATAAGGAATAGGAAGGAACAACAAATGGAGGCTGAATTTAAGTGAAGCAGTTGCAGATTTGGTATGAGATGTGAGGTGACAGGCATTCCTACCAATATGCATAATGGGGTTGAAAAACCATGGCAGGCTGCTTCAGGCTCTCTGCTGCTGAGCAGAGTAATATGGTAAATATCCTTCATGTAAACACATACAACAAAAAGAAACACGAGCCCCTAATGGCATCCAACACAAGAAGGAAATGTCTGTGTTCATCAACCTTGCTTCACAGAATAGTAAAGGCAAAGAAAACACCCAGAACCCTACAAAACCTACATAATTGAAACTCAACATGCTCTTTTCTTCCTTAAAAAGTATAAGCAAAGGTTATTAAAATGCTCACAAACCTGTCTACATTTAATACACTACCAAGCTGCTTACAAATGCAGCAAATCTGACTTTCTCCTTGTCTGAGTTGCACTAATATTCATCTCCAGCGCTCTTGCATCTCAAGCTGTGTTTAATATTCTGGCAGAGTACAATCTCAGGTTGTCTCAGGATAGATGTTAGTGAAATCCACTTGGATCACATGAAAGCAGAAGGATTCAGACTAGATGCAAACAGAAGGATGAAGATGAGTCATTCCCTTTGGCCACAGGTTTGCAGCATTTACATAGAACCAAAAAGGTATTTCACAGACCATATTCCCCAACAACACTTCTGATTTTCAATACTTCCTCTCTGGGGGCTCATGAATGATCTGTGGGCCACAGTTTGACCTCTTTATTGATCTGGCTCACCCCTGTGCTCCAGGCCCATTCCTGTATGTGCTGTAGGCAGGATACCACAGAGAGGGTGAGACAAAAGCAAACCTTGCCCCAACTCCAGGCAAGGAAATGCAGCATCCACTCAATGCACAAAGGATGGCATGTCTAAAGTGGCTGAAGCAGATCTATTTGATCTCCCCTCTAAGCTCCCTGTGGTGGGTAATTCAGGATGCAGCAGGCCCAGGTTAAGGGCAGCAAAGGCAAATTGGAGGACAGTGTCATTCCTTCAACAGCATTCCAAGCATCATGTCATGGCATTGCCACATTGCAAGAGCATTTAAAAACACTCCTAAAATACTTTCTGTGGGCTGATGTTATCCAGCCCATGTGTTTTTTTGATCTCTACATGAGACTCAGAGGACAACCTACAAATCTCATTGCTCTTCCAACACCTTTTTGACGGCCTTTATGATACAGAAACCTAGAAGCTTGACTTCAAGGGCTCACATGTTGTTTGAAAGGGTATTGCTACACATGACATCTGGATTCTTATCCCTCTTTTATCACTCAGCTAATTTACCTAATATTACAGTGAAAGAATTTCTTTGTCAAAGAAAATACCACATGAATATCATCCAGCTTTCTCTACCAGATAAGACAGACATTGAGAGGGAAATTTTCTCTTCTGTCTGCCACCAGAATACCTTCAAATAGACATCTGCTCCTCAGCTTCCCTATCTGTCAAGAGTGAAGGAGTATTTGGTTCTCAGAGTTTCTATTTGACAACAGGAAATATGTAGCAGATTCAGCTCAGTTTCATTTTACATTTTTGGGTCCATTTGATCTCAAAGCTCAAAGATATGCAAAGCCACATGACATTTAATTTGGAATATGGTGCATAAAAAGAAGACTGTACAATACTCAATAGAAAAGTGATGCCAAGCAATTCTTAGTAATGAAATAATATTGCTACACTACAGCTTTGTTCACTCTGAAAACAGCAGAGAATGGCCATCATCTTGCAAAATGGTGCTACAAGAGAAGTCAGTCTAATTTTCTAGCTCAAAGAAGTGGGTGATTTTGAAGCTCCTGCCTCCCTTGGTACCTTAGGAAAGAGATTAGAATGGAGAAAAAAACCTGTAAAACAATGGCTGAAATATATGAGCCCTCAGAACAGCACAAACTTCATTAATGAAAAAATCTGGATCTTCACTATTCTCTTCTGTGAGAATTAATCAGATGTTGCAGTTTCAGATTTATAGATTGCTGTGAAAATGGGTAATCTGAGGGGAAAGCCTCATAAAAACTTAACAGCAACACAGAGATAATCTGTGGGCTCACAGTGGCCATGTCAGGACTAATTGAAATGTTTAAGAGCAGCACAGCTTCCAGGCTCCTTGTGCTACATGCTGAAGACACGAATATAGACCATCTCTTTGTCTTGACTGGACATATTTTATCGCTCTGTATCCTGAGACTGTCACCCCAGACTTCTAATTGCTCAAACCTTTAGACACAGGGCACCTAATAATTGCAGTACCATGGCCAGCCTAATAATAAAGATAATTTACAGTTCAAAAGCAAAGGGTAATTTGTAATATGAATGGCTTTTTGTGTCCCTAAGCTCATTTCAGGCCTTGAGGATCCATGCAGCAATAGCTGCAGCCTTCTGCCCCAGCGTGTGACTTACTGCACTGGTTTATTTTGCCATTTTGTTCCAGAGGAACACAGGAGCCAGTGGATTTAGGGGAAATCAATGGGATGTTCTGCACCAAACATATTCAAAACTGTATCTTAATTCCTCTTGCACAAGGATATCGCCTGCACAAATGCAAAATGTTTTAATTTTCTAGGATATTCAGACCTGTTAAACGGAAGCTTAAAACTCATTCATGATTAGAGAAGTATCAAAGTCGTGGTGATTGTTGCCTTAATTTATGCAGAAAACCTGGACTTAGTGAGAGCAAAACCAGATCTCTCTTGGAAGGAGAGGATGAAGGATTTTTGTCTTTATCAACACCAGGAAGAGACTGAAACATTGCTGTCTGCAGAAATATTTTCAATCCCTTCTCTTACATTCAGGTCCTTTCTACACAGCATCCCTGAGCTGCTCTGCCCCCTCCAGCGGGGCAGACCCACCAAGACCCTCCAGTCAGTGTCCTGCTCTTCCTGTGGCAGGCTTTCCTCTTTCACAGCACCAGGCTCCTATTACACAACCACATTTTTTCTTTGCCTTTTTATAGTTCTCTCAGTTTTCCAGTCAAAGCCCATGCCACAGCCTTGGACCACTCCTGGCTTTGCCTCGCCACCCACATTGCATTAGCAGAACAAAGCCTCTGTTACTGTACAGCTCTAAGCCATGACAGTTTTAGAGAAAGGCACAGTGCACTCTGTGGCAGGAGCTCTGCACTCCTCAGTGAGACCCAGGTACAAACAGAGGGATGCCCATGCTCTTCTCATGGTGGCACAGCTCTGGACCTGCAACCAAAGGCATAGGAAGACTCCCATAAATTTTCTGCCATTTCCTTGGCATGTCCCATTGCCCTGAGTGTCTCAAATACACCCATTCATCTTGCAACAGCAGATGGGTCTAAAAAATCTTGTTGACAATCTTACCACCAACCCCATGTGCAATTTAAAACACGGAAAAAAGGAAGAAAAAAAGGGAGAGCGCAAGAACGAGACAAAATGCTAACAGGGACCTTCAAATTGTGGTCACGCTGACAGGATGGCACTGGAATCTGGCTTTGTTTTGAGCCCACATTGTTTAAAAGCAGCAGGGGACCAAAATGATGATGGCATCACACTGGCTGAAGGGAAGAACCTGGATTGAACTCTCAAGCCAAATCTAATCTTGGACTTTTGTTACTGTGTTCTTCATTAAGAAATTCCCATGGACATTGATGGGACACAGCAGCAAGGAAGAAATTTCTGTAAGCAGTGCATGAGGATCAAAATCTACTCTATGGGCACCACACATGGAAACACTATCCACGATTTTTCTCACCAGACGTCGAACATCTTGTGAGCACAAGTAAAGGAAAGCAACATTCATAAAATCAAAACCACAAATAATCAAATATTTAGTTTTCTAATCAAGTCAAGTTGTGTGTAAGCCCTTAAACAGCATTTACAAGCATTTGATTTGTTTTCTTCATTGAATATATAAGAGTGCTCATGGGCTCACAAATCAGGGCTTGTTTGATTTGTTTTAACATGCTTGCCATGTCAGGTGGTTTTTCCATATTTCTTGCTGTTCCTTTAGAAACTTGTAAACCAGGTCAATTTATTGAAATGTCAGCTTTTATAAATATTCCTATCCAGCCCAGCCTCAAAGTTAACACATGCTATAATTACAGCGAAACCATTTATGGAAAGTAACTAAAAGTGGGATAACCCTTCTTACTCACATTGAGAAATATCCTACTCCTTGAGTCAACATTTTTATTTCAGTTAATTTACTTTTGGAATTCACTCTGGAAAATGTATTAGCAGCTGTAGAACCTGTCCCAAATCTTACTGCTTTTCCAATTAAGTCTCAATCTTTAAAATGGGCATTAAATATCTCTGGGACTGAACATTAAATATCTATGAGATTGAACATTTTCCATAACTTCTGCTTTGCCAAAATGAGGGTGGCCGGCTATAAGGTCAGAGACAGAAGTAAATACAACCATACTTTGTTAAATGAAAATAACTTCAAAATTAAAAAGAAAAGAGCAACAAAAGTGATAGCACCTCAAGAAAAATTCCCATCTTCCCAGGATCAGAGGCAACTTTAAATTAATCTCATCATCATTATTTGGTATTTTGCCAAAGTGAAAATTAATCAATATTCTTTTATTTTGCAAGGATTGCACATTCTTGGGAAAATGACACCTGAAAATAAAACAGCAAGTAAAAGATGAAGGCAGAAATGCAGACAGCAGTCAGAAACAAGCAGTAGCAGACACTGAAAGGGGTAAATAATTTAAAAAAAATTTAAAAGCATATATGTTAGCAAGTTTAAGCAACATTTGAGTCCTTTGTGCTCCAGCAGCAGAGCTATCTGATAGCTGCAGCTTCAGCATGGAACAGTTTGCCCAGCATAGGAAAGAACTGAACCCTGTGCCTGCTCTGGAACAGGAGCTGTGTTTCCAGATAGCCTGGTCCAGAGGAGATATGGATCACCCAGCACTGCAGCTGAGTGAGCCCGGAGCTGAGCAGAGCCCCGTGCCACACCATGGACCAGGCACTGCCTCCCCTCCCACCTCCCCCTGCCAATTCTGGTTTGAAAATACACATGGGCAGGGATCTGCCTGCACAGAGCTCCCAGCTGCTTATGGACAATAAGGTAGCTTGGGAATACACTCAACTTCCTTTTACTCACAGCTTTCTTACTGAGACTATCAATACAAAATAAATATGGCAAAGTACTGGGCAGACAGAGGGGTTTGAGCTAAAATCAGGGGCTTGTCTGAGACAAGACTGAATTTAAAGGCAAATCAAGCTACTAAATTACTAATTTTTGCTTCTTGCCAGCAGACTTCCACACATAATTGCATATAGAATCTGGTAATTGCCCTATATTTGGGCTTGAAATGGAAATCCAGATAATGCAAACCCTCATAATGACTGAAATGCATTCCTTCTCTCTGTTTCGCAAATATGAATTTAATTTACATCAAACAGGATAAACTGGAGCCTCTCATTTTGTAGCAGTCACCAAAAAATAAAAAGAGAAAAAACCCAAACCAAAACCATAAACCCAACCAACAAAGCTCAAAAAGTACCACCAAAAAAAAAAAAAAAAAAAGGCCTAAAAGGAAGAGGAAAAAAGTACAAAATCCATGTTACTGACTATGTACAAGATAAATATTAATTTTTCAAATACAGCAGTTGAAAGTACTGGCCCAAACAATAGCAATATTTTTTACTTTGCTAAACTAAATATTTTGCAAAAATCACATTTTGCTTTTTCCCGTTTGGCAAATGAACACGCTGGACATGGGAATAAACAGCTGCGGAAGGGAAAGGGTCATGTCTTTTAAAGGACAAAGCACAGGAATCCTCTGCACTACCTTGGGCAGCACATTCTGTGTAGATGGACAGACAGGGTGAGACGTGTGTACAGAAAACTGTGCACCACCTGCATCCTCAGGGGAGTTTGAAAAGAGCCTGTGCCCATCCTCTGGGGAAGTAAACATCACATGCTTTTGAAAATCTTGATACTCAGAGTAGATAATTATTTTGTAAAGAATTTAAGAATAAAATCCAGGGTTTACCCCAGTTTAGTGAAGACCTAGAGCCTCTTGCAGCAATTATTAAAATGCACTGCGGAAATTTTACTGCGGAAATTCATGTCATAAATTAGTAGAATTATTGCCTTTCAAAATCCCACTCCTTTTAAAATACCAGTCAGGTGCTACAGAACTAACAAAATACATTTCTCAAAAGAAAGATATTCATCACCAAAATATATCCAGTTTCTTCCAATCAAGGAAGAAACACTGCAGGCGCCCAACCCTGTGCCAGCAGACACAAGATGATAAAAAGGACACCAAACAGGAGCATGAAGAAATCCTGTGTGAAAGGGAAAGCCATCAAACATGGAGCCTTCACTTGTTCAAGGTCAAACACTACACAAAATTCCTGTACCATAGGTTACTGTGGCGTGGTGAAGAAGTGCAAAAAATTGAGTGCAAATCAGGAATGTTTGAGATACTCTGAATGGCTGCTTTTGCTAGCATTGAGCTACTGAGAAAGTTCTATTACTGCAGATCCACAGGCAGGCAGTGTGCAGAAGAGACATCCAAAGGTGTCTGACAAAGGGTTCAACTGTTCTTTCAAATTTTATTTTCTTTTGTGTTACAGCCAAATTGTGAAATCTGTGAAATAATTTTGGAATTTATTTCAATATGAGGAAACTAAAGGAATGGAAATGCAGTATCAAACTACCCTTTTCAGATTAGTCTTATATCTATTCCCACATCAGTTTGTTCCTATACTTTTCTGGCTCCTCAGTTTTAAGAGGATGATTGGCAAACTTCTGACAGAGAAGAGAGGTTCTTCGAGCCCAGGGAACAGCTGGAAAGACAGATGTCATCTACATTACTGTTTTGTTGCAGGGGAAAAATAAAACAAGCTGGTAATACCAACTGAATAAAATTTTTTAAGTTAATTCCAGCTGTGACCATGTGATCAGCATCTACTGTGTTTGCAGCTGTGACCATGTGATCAACATCTACTCTGTTTGGCCCTTCATCCAAGCACATCTGGTAAAAATATTTCAGTAGTGTGGGGAGAAAGGAGGCAGTTTGTGTGGAGATTATGTTTTATTTTACCACATATAATACTTTGTTTTCCTAATGGAATTTTTAAAACAGATTTGTGGGCAGATGAGACATGGGAAGAACACTGAAAATAAGATGAGCATAAGGTAGGCATGAATAGGACTAAAATAATCACAGAAGTCAAATTATACAGGACTGATTTCAGATTATTATGAGCTTTACCTTATAGTGTTATTATTAAAATCAAAATAAAAATATGGAAAAGATTCCTTTGAAAATCCTTATACTACACTGAGGCAAAGCAACAGGGAGCAAACAAAAATTATTTAATAGCTAGACAGAAATTCTGTTGCATCACCTAAATAAGGAATACCACTTGGAAACTGAAAAAAGGTAAAAGATACTGGGTATTACCACACATTAATGAAAGATATAAGATCCACATGCACTTTACTATTTAAAGCTAGATAATTAGTGCATAATTGACTGTTCAGCCACACAAGCTCACTAAGGCAATGCACTCCCCTGGCTGGCAGCCCCAGCTGAGCTGCCCTGCCCCAGGGGTCAGACACAGCTGCTGGTCCTGAGCTCAGGGACAGCCTCTGAGCCTGCTCTGCTCATCCTGAGCTCAGGGACAGCCTCTGAGCCTGCCTCTGCTGGTCCTGAGCTCAGGGACAGCCTCTGAGCCTGCCTCTGCTGGTCCTGAGCTCAGGGACAGCCTCTGAGCCTGCCTCTGCTGGTCCTGAGCTCAGGGACAGCCTCTGAGCCTGCCTCTGCTGGTCCTGAGCTCAGGGACAGCCTCTGAGCCTGCCTCTGCTGGTCCTGAGCTCAGGGACAGCCTCTGAGCCTGCTCTGCTGGTCCTGAGCTCAGGGACAGCCTCTGAGCCTGCCTCTGCTGGTCCTGAGCTCAGGGACAGCCTCTGAGCCTGCCTCTGCTGGTCCTGAGCTCAGGGACAGCCTCTGAGCCTGCAGTGCCTGCAGCACTGGTGGCTGCATGGGTGCACACTGGGCTCTGAGCACAGCCCTCAAGTCATGCTCATCACAGAACAGTTATTTTGGAGTCCACTTCTGCTGGAGCACAAGGGTTTCCAGAAAGATTTTTTCTTAGTGGGTATTTTTTCATAAGCCAGAAGGCACAAAAAGTGCATGAATCCAGAAAAACTGCTCTAGTTTGGTAAATGCCTTCAAATGACTGTCTGCCCACAGAGAAGCAAAGAGCTGAGGTGCTCCCATGTGCATGGAATTTGTACAATTCCCTCTCTGCACATTCTCATGTCTCTTATATAAAATTCTAATGAAAGATCCTTGAAAGACCTAAATCTAGGACCCAAATCTGGGCTGTGGCTCTCCTTTAGAAGTGACTGATGTCAAAAAAAACCACTTAGATGGGAAGTCAGTAACCCAGTATGTTAGAACAAGTTGTTTTAGGCTTCTTTGCCACAGTTAATTTTGACATCTGCCTATTACTGCAGAAACACAATTCCCCTGCTGCTGATAGGCAGGCAGAGCTCAGCAAAGCTTAGCTGCATTTCAAGCATTACAACTTAGGGCAATTATCTGAAAACAAACAAAGTGTTGGACAATTAAACACTACTTAGGTTGCATAGTTCCTGTTTCTAATACATCAGACAACCAGAGTTCAGGGCTTGTCAAAACTGGCATTCTGTTGCTGTTGTGCGGGCAACAAGCAGCAAACAAATGGATCACCCACACCAAGCCTTAAAAGGATTAAAATCCGGTCTAGAAGGTGCACAGGAATTATTGTTCACCTGTATAACAGCATCCAGGGACAGTAGGCAGTTATTGTTCATTCCTTACGGCACCACAGAAAAGCAGGATTTAAACCATTAGTGGCAGCTGTATCAGGGAACTTCCTTTGAATTACATGTGACTGTAGAGACTAAAACACACTTTTTATTTGCTTTAATTTTTGTGAAATATCAAACAGCATTATGGTGTACAGAATTATTTTGGATATTAAAAGACTGTTCCTATTGACAGTCATACCCCACCCCTCTGTCTGCAACTATGTGAGCCACTGATTTTCCCATTAGATACTGGCCAACAAGAACTGAAACACCTTTCTACTTGGCAAAGTAAAATAACTTCTACAAAAATTAGATCTATGAAATGATTAAATTATGGTTTTTATAGAGAGAGCACAAAGAAATTTTAATGTAAAAATTCAATTTTACCCCTTGTATTTGTTCGGATCTTTTGGGGTGCTTTGTTTTGTTGGTGGGTTTTTTTGTTTTGGTTTTTCTTTTTGTTTTTTGGGGTGTTTTTTTTTGGGTTTTTTTTGGTTTTTGGGAGTTTTTTTGGTAAAAAAACATTTCAAATAAAAATGTGATGTCCATTCTAGACCCTGAAAAAGTTACAAAACTATTCAGTTGTGCTTTTGGATTTTTTTTCTGGCTCAACCTTCTAAACCTTTGAGTGACATTCCAATACTGAAGTCAAGGTGAATTTTCAAATATTTAGTCCACCAAAACCAGTTGTGGTGAATAAAGTGTTGCTCTGAACTAGTTCTACCCACAACACACAGAGATTTCCTACTCTTGGGTTATATTTCAGAGATCAATTCCAATTTTGCAAATTACTGCTCTTACTTGTCCAAAGTGCTCTTTAGGAACCAGGCTATACATGCCATTTTGTCAGTCCAGACACACTGTTTGTCTCAATGGGAATAGAATCTGCTATTTTAATTAATGTCTTCTAGGGCCTGTGGCTATGCCCCAGGCAAGTCCAGGAAATACCCCATAAAACTACCACCTTTTCCAACTAAAGGGTTCAGTGGGACCAAAACACCTCTGTAGTAAGTGGAATGATCAAGATGACAATTGTGTACTTTTTATATGAAACTTACAGTCAATGGCAGCAGCACTTGCCTCAGAATATTGTGAGGCAGGATTCCAGTCAGGAGTATGACTTTAACTGACTGTACACAGGGGCAAACGATACTTTCAGAATTCAAATAAAAACTGAAATAATACATTTGAGGTGTTTTTATCAAAGACAAGTAGAAATAAAGAGGTTCATACCAAACATGCCCCTAAGGACAAGGAACATCCATGCAGAACTTGCCTTTTCAGAAAACTAGCATTCAAACATGGACCACCGATCTATAAATAAAGCCATTAACTCACACGTGAAGCAGAAACTGCATTTGCACATACGTTTAGAGAAATATAAATCAAGTTCACACTTTCTTACAAGCTGCAGTTGCAGAGCAGGTCACCCTCAGTGACACCAGAGGCGGAACAGAGCAGCCTTGTTCGATGTAACCCAGCGAGGATCCCCAAAGCCACGTGTGCAGCACCAGCTCTCTCTCAGGGCCACCCCACCACCTGGCATGCCTCTGCTGCAGGGCTTTGGTACAGATGTTCCCATGGATGGAATGTTTGGGCTTTCTCTCCTTTTGTTCTGCCCTCCAGAGCTTTGCCTGGCATCTCAATACTGTGTGTCAAATTTTTCTCTCGTTTTTTATTCATTCCAGATTGCATTGAGACACAGGATGGAAATGCAATCAGGAGATTCTGCTCTTTGATTTGAGCAGGAAAACTTTGGAAAACTTTACATATTAAGATAGTGTATGAGAAAGAAATGAAGCATTTGGGTATCCCTCTGTACAAGGTTTGGGATGGAAAAACTTCCAGAATTTTTATGCAGTGGAGTCAATTATGCCAGATATATATTGCAAAGCCAGGTTTTAACTACCTCTCCCAAATCCTGTCTGACCCTCAGTGGCACAATACTGTTTGTAAAGAATTAACTTTCATTTAGAAAGGGATGGTCTGCCTAAAAATGAAACAGATGCTGTTTTCAGCAAATTCCCCACACTCATTCTAAAGGAGGATGTTCTGCAGGGCACCCTACTTCTAGAGCAAAGGCAAGACTCTCTTTGCAGATACCTGCAGATATTGAAGAATGACCTTTTAAAACAGTTTTTTCTTCAACGAGTCCTAATGTCTGATGGAGCACATGCCTTTAACATAGTCATCCACAGGCAAATGCCTTTAAAGTTGCTAGCAAAGTCCCCACACTATTTGGCCACCAGCCCTGTTACACAACACCTGAGCTTCACCTAAGTTAGTAGCATTCTAAGGGTAAACAAAGCAATAATAGCTTTTCCATCTATAGAAATCAACATAAATTGATAGAAATGGGTTTTAGTCTGGTTTCTTTGATTCTTCCTCTGTTATTTAACATTAATTGCCACTGACAAAGGTGGTACCTACATCCAAGGGAATGGAAAGCCAGAACTTATGTTCTCAGTTAAGCAGAGCTTAAATACTCACATCAATGACATGTCTGTGATAGTTCAGTGTTGCTGGTGATGCTCTTACAGCACTTCTACATTCAGCACAACATCCTTGCTTCACACAAGCAATATCAATCATTAAAAGCCAATTTCCAGTCTGCATCTGGTATGCCTCCTGTCTATTACACAGGAGAGTGGTGGAACTTGTATTTTCAAACATGGAAAGAGCCAGAGGGAATCTGAGGCCTTGGTTTTCCTGAGCAGCAGCCAGCAGAAGCTGCTCTTGGCTATATTGAAGAGAATTAGACTGCTTCAAACATGCACTGACCAACAGGGACCTTGGATGGAATTTTAATTTCAACAATTACCAGTCAATTACCCAATAACAGCTAACAAGCCAAATTATGGTAATGATAGGACAGGTAAAGTTCTGTTTGTGCCACCTGCTGTATCAAGGGTGATACTGCTTCACTGAAAGCAGGGTAAGAAGAAAACAGAACTCTTAGTTCTGCATAAACATCACAATCAGGATCTTTCTGAAAAGACAGCAGAAATACAGCATGGAATGTGGTTACAACTTATCAAGACAGTGGCACAAAGTCAGAATCATTAATGCACCTCTCAATCACTTTTCCCCTTTTCCCTCTGCCACTGAGTAGCATATAACTGTTAGGATATTGCTTTACAGGCAAGGAATTTAAACTCAGGAAACACTCCCAAAGTCAGCTTATTTCAGTATCTCCAGCAACGCTGCTGCAACGAGATCATTGCTAACATGTGTGGGAAAGGGGCACAACCACCCTGTCAGCTAATGCCTCCAGAACCAATTGTGGAAGTAACACTTGCAATCCACTCATCCATGCATATCTGTGCAGGCAGTTACAGAACAGTCCTCCTTGTAAAACTCTGCCATGAAAAATAAATCATTCTAATGCTAATACACCAACTTCTGCACCAGCTCGTTACTATTAATATTTAGGGAATCCATCAGAACATCACAGAAACTGAATGTACAGATGGAAATGGCAAAGAGGAGCACCTTCCTGACTTTAAGATTACCATTAATTAAAATACTTGAGAAATTCACAAAACAAAGAATTATTTTCCATGAAAAACATGCATGACTGAACAATTACCTGAATAAGCTGTTAAAAATAAAAGCCGACAGAAGATGTTTATGGAAATCACACAATGATGTGCTATAAGTGTTTATTAATCCTAAAGAAGATTCTTCTCTGGGTAGTTCATGGTCAGACTTCCATTTCTGTGCCTGGCCTTCTCTGCAAACTCACTGCTGTCAAAATGTTTATGCACCTCCTACAAGTTACCCTGACCCTTAGTACAGAAAAGCCCTTCCCTTCCCCACATTGTCATAGCATGCTAAAGAACTCAGAGGGACCCTGGCATGTCCTGGGGCAGGGGTGAGCCTCTGCCACACACAACCTCCCTCTCAGTCCAGATCCTTGGATAAACAGGTCAACACCACCTGCACAAAGTGGCCATCTGGTGGAGTGAGTAACTCTGGGACTTACTCCAGCCATATTTTCTGTCTTTTCTGACAGTAGTTCTCATATCAGCTCTGCTAAGAGCAAGTGTCGAGGGTGCCAAGGGGATGGTGCCAGCGACAGGACACGGAGCAATGGCTTCAACTAAGCACAACAAATTCCACCTCAACATGAGGAAGAACTTTACACTGAGGGTGGAAGAGCTGCCCAGGGAGGGCAGGGAGCCTCCCTCTCTGGAGACATTGTGAACCCACCTGGACACATTCTGTAACCTGCTCCAGGTGACCCTGCCTTGGCAGGGGTTGGACTGGGTGATCTCCAGAGGTCCCTTCCTATTGCAGCACATGTCACAGCTGAGATGGCCACAGTGCACAGAGCATCACCATACAATTCCAGAAGGTTTAAGCACTCCCCCAAACAGAGTAACACCTTACCTCATCAGAAGGCTTCAGCTGCTGCCCATACAGAGTAACACCAAACCACTCCAGAAGGCTGCAAGCATCTGCCCTTCTTGTTCTTCAGCCCAGCCTTTTATCCCCTCCTGTTGCTGCACTGCACCTGTGTGCCCTCTGCTCCCTTTGGTGCTGGTCAGTGCCCCTGGGCACTCCATGGCTCATTGCTGTCAGTGCTGCTCACCTGCTGCTCACAGCTGTGCCCATGGGGATGGGGCTGGGCCAGCCACACTCCCAATCACCACAAACTGGGTACCTGCACCTTCCAACCTTAGTGATTCTGGCAAATCATCAAATTGCAACATGACAGAAAAACTGACGAGGCTCCAGAAAAATTTTAATCCAAGAAAACTTCAGGTAAAGGAAGGAAATAATTTTGAGGTTTTTTGCCATAAGGAAAATAAAATTAAAGGTCAATATGGTCTTAAAATCATATAATTGTTTAGGTTGGAAGGGGCTTTAAAAGACCAACCCCACTGCAATGAACAGGCACATCTTCAACAAGATCAGGTTACTCAAAGTCCCATTAACTTCACCTTCAAGGTTTCCTGGGATGGGGCATCTCAGGGCAACCTGTGCCAGTGTTTTATTACTCTCATTGTAAAAAATACCTTTTTTATATCCAATTTAAATTGATCTTCCTTCAGTTTAAGACCATTACCTCTTTCCCTATCACAATAGGACCTGCTAAAAAGTTTGCCTCCATCTTTCTTATATGCCCCCTTCAAGGCCTGAGAGGCCAGAGTACTTTTTGTCAAAGTGCATTACCAAAGCTGGCTGTGGTACACACCTTACCTCATTTCTTGGTCTGATCAGAAGAGCACAAGTTGCTATACTGTTTTTGACACTCTCCAATTACCCCATCAGACTCCAGGGAGATCACAAAGCAGTTCATCATCCCTTGTAAGAGAAGGTCCATACAAGCACAGGAAAAAACACATGGAAACAATAAAATAGAAAATATTAAAATAAAAAAGATTGAAAACCCTAAAAGAAAAGAAAAAACCTAAAACATTGAGCACAAAATGAGTTCACTAACTGCACTGAGCTTTTGAATCACACCAAACACTGGCATTGTGCCTCACTGGGGAGGCAGTTTGCCAGCACATTGCCATGGCCAGCTAATAACCATTCACACACAATGGGCAACAGAGATTAAACACAAATATTTGAAGGTTTGCTTTTAAAACATTTTTACCATATTTAAGAAATAGAGCAGTATTTTATTCTTTCACATTGAAACTATTAAGCCAATTTCTTCAACACTAAAGCATTTCTTATTTCCACAAGCACTGCTATATCTGTTTTCCCTCTTGGGTGTCCTGCTATAGTGCATGTGCACCCTTGTGCAAGGCTACAATGTCTAGGAATTCCTTTAAGTCACTCAAGTCCTATGCCAGGTGTTTGTAAGGATTAATGTTTCAAGGACTTAAACAGATTGTGGATTTCTATAAACTGCTTTGAATCCAGTTCTCAGACTGGATGATAACTGATATTACTGGACAGTTAAAGAAAAGCCTCTCTCACATTTTCATTTTTGACTACTTCACACTGTTGTTTCCTGTTTCATGCTGGAGCCATGGGGTTAAGAGATGTGATGGATTTTATGATGCAAAAAGACTCCTTTTCTTAAGGAAAGCAGGCAGAGGTTGTGTTTTCCTAACATCACTATGAATTATTTTGGCGATTTGCTCTTTGCTATCAGTTATTGATACAGTCATGGAAAACGTGATACAAGACAGAGATTTGGAAAATTTTGTTTTAATGCTGTGGCTAAAAAGTCTTCTGTCTAACAGTACACGTTCCCTCCGGATTAAGTAACCTTTGCAAGTTTTCCACAAACTGATTCTGCCGAGTAGAAATTGATTAATGAGCTCAGACACTGAAATTGTCACTAGAAAATAGCCATTGAGATTCCAGTCAGCAATCACCAGCCCCAGGGTCAAGGAAGACCATGGAGCAGCTTAGCTGAAAAGAGAGCAGCCTTCATTTGTCTTCTCTCTAAGTTCATTTTAACTGTGCCTGATGGCACTGGGTGCAGCCACGAGTCTGCCACCACTTTTCTGATAAACCCATGCACTGAGGGCTTCTCTGCTGAGCTGCAGAAATTCCTTCAAGGCTATAACTTCATTGGCCTGAACCTCCACTGCCTCTAAGCCTGTGAAGTTATTCATACCTGTGCAAAATTAGAGGAAAGTTGGACTCAGACACAGTGTCATTCCAAGCACTAGAGGCATCATCTGTGATGTGACTTCTGAAGTTTCCTGATACCATTGTTGCCAGTTTCTTTTGAAAATGCACACGGTAGGAGCATCCAGCTTGTTTCACTTTCCTTTCCCTTCATTCTGCCTCATACCACGACAACTAACATAATGAGCCATGTTTAATTGTAAACCTTCATAATTCACACATGTAAGACTCCAAAGAGCTTCTGTGGACAATGTTCAACACTATCCTCAGTCCCCAAACCTCAGAAGTTTGCACCTGTTGGCCTGAGAGACTGACTTTGCAGTACAAGCTACTGGAAAGTATTGGAAAAGGTGTACAAGTTGTACCACGTAGAATCATATTTTATAATACAACCTGGGTTTCTAGAAAGAAAAAAAAAATTGTGAGCTATTAATGAAACAGTTCATGTTTTATCAACCAATTTTAAATTACATTTTCCTGGCATCCATTCCATCACTAAGGAGAGATGCTTCATATGTGGCATTAGAAATTGTTTTTTCTGTGAGATCTTAATAAATTGATTCAAAATCAATTATTTTTCTGTCCTTTAAAAACAATGTATTTTTTGATTATACAACAGTCCTGCAGTCAAAAAGATCAGTCCTGTGGGTTTTTTATTCAGACTTTCTATCCTCACTCTCCACTCCTTGATGTTTTCCTCCTTCCCATTATGAACTTCTTGGGAAGATGCAGTCTCCAGGGACTTCTGTAAGCAGAAGTAACACAGCTTGAAAGTTACTTCACAGTGTGAGCATGTTTCAACCCCTGAGGTGTATTTCACTCATTGAGGTAGGGAGATGATGCTCTTATATGTTAAAGTTAGAAGGTTCCCAGCGCTGACATGTCTCAAATGTAAATTGCAGCAAGATATTTAAGCTCACCAGGTGTCTCTTTCCCACCAGCCAGGTTCAGAAGTCAGGAATTTCTTAGGAAAATTGTGATGAAAAATCATAGCCTTTGCATGGATTGTGGTGCAGAATTCCTGCAGGCTGGTTGGGGAAACACTGTGCCTATGGGGAGCACAGTATCTGAGCTACTAACTTCTATATTTCTATACAAATCCCTAAATTTCTAAATCTGCATTTTAGGAGTCATTGCACTGCAAATCAAGGTACCTTTTAAAAATAGCAATAAGTTACACCAACAAGATCATGTGAAATTAATTGTATTCAGCACATGTTAGCAAGTTGGTTTTTTTTTTGTTTTATCCTAGCCAGCCAATAAAATAAAGGCAGCTAATTAACAAACATTAATTTTTACAGACAAAGTGCTTCAGACCCTAAATTGCAAAATATTAACAAAGTACATGCACAAATTTAGAATTTATTCCAATGCATGCCCCTCCTTTTTTTTCTCTGATGCCCTTATTGCAACAATAATTGAGCTATCATGAATTTCAAAAGTATCTTGTACCTGAGAGAAGCAGCACTGACAGACACACAGGTTTTGCTGCTAGAAATAGAGAATTTCTAGTTATAATGATAGCCAGACAAAAGCATACAGGCCTGAGTGACTGCTTGGGCATTATTTTCATCAGATGTCATAAGGTCCCTGGGTACTTGTACAATCAGTAACACTTCACAGAGCCCTCACTTCTAACAAATAATTAGCTAAAATTGAACCAGAGATTTCTTACATGCATGTCATAGGTTTGATATGAATAATGAGGCAAAAGGTTAACAGCAGGTCATAGACAGTTCCCTATCTTCCAGCTTATTTATTCAGTGAAATGAGAAATTGATCACATTATTTTGTATAGAAGAACCTGATTCATTACAATCAGCTCTGAATTGGCAGTTTTTGCTTTAGGCAATTTCAGAACATTACTTATGCTTAAAGAGTTACTGGTAAGGTCATCTTACAACTTGCAATCACCTCTCTGACCCCTTCATGACCAGG
This sequence comes from Fringilla coelebs, assembly GCF_963513975.1. Taxonomy (NCBI): domain Eukaryota; kingdom Metazoa; phylum Chordata; class Aves; order Passeriformes; family Fringillidae; genus Fringilla; species Fringilla coelebs. The sequence continues at coordinate 11,926,892 of NC_140040.1, read as the reverse complement.
GCTGCAAAAGCTTAAGCATATGTGAAAATTGCAAAAGGCTGGCAAATGAACAGAAAACTAAAGGTTAAACAAGAGGAGCTGAACAAACAAACCCATCCAGCCAAAGGAGGGAAGGCATCAGGAGCACATCCTTTCTTGCACATCAAAAATGCACATTGTCTTCCCTAAACTGGTAACACAGCAACTGGAGGGGCAATTGATGTGATAAGTCTGTATTAACCAGTGGCTGGCAAGAAAAAGGAAAGGCAAAGGAGACAGCTACAGGTGAGGATCTGGAAGTGACACTATGGGGGCTGCAGGGACAGAAAAGGCTGGTTAGTTCTTACACCTAAGAGCAACAGTTACTGCTACTCCATCTTCTATTGACCCAAACTCCCTTAGCACTATGAACCAAGGTGTTTTTTATGCTAAAGAAGGTTTCTAACAACTTTCCAGAACTGCTCACTCCACAGGATAAACTCTCTTACGCTCCCTGTCTCCAAGAATGTTTTTACCACTTCCTACACCAGCACCACTCTAACCAGGTTGTCTTTTACACACAGAATGAGGAACTGCAACCCCTGCAGGGCCACAATCAATTCCTTCCCAATTACAGAGACACATGGGGTAAAGGCAGTGAAAACTGCCCTGTTTCAGAGCCAGTGTCATTCAGACTTTGCAGAGTGCTGCTGCTGGGCTCTGGGTTAGGTGGCAGATACTCAGTACACTCTTCTCTTTAAATAACAGAAGTTATTTTATTTAATTATTTTTTTAAAACTTAGCCCTTGAATCAGGTTATGTGTTATAAGGAAAATAGTGGGGAAACTGTAATAAGTATTTGAGAAGGTGGGTGGAAAAGCAGAAGGACAGAACCTCAGCTGATTTATGAGTAAGGGTGTAAAGTGGTACAGAATTAACTGCTTAGCATATGCCATTCATTAAAAACAGCCATCAAAGAGCAACCAGTACAAAACAAAGAAATGCAGCATGTATGTTACAGTTGGAATAGCTCCTTAATTATGCCTGTTAGCTCCATTATCGCCACTTCAAAGCGGAGGCAAGTGGTGCTTTAAAAATCATTCTGGTGGGTAACTGATGTGTTCAAGGATATACAGAATATAATCTACAGATGATTCCTCTTAAGCACCTAAGTTCCATATACTTGGGAAGCTAATGTTCAAATCGGCAAAAGAACTTCAGCGTCTAGAATGAGATTAAGAGGATTTCTTTGGGCTTCTACAGTCAGTAAAGGAATTCCTCAAACTCCTCCCTGACCCCACAGTTGCTTATAGAAGTCTATAATTGGTTACAAGTCCCTTAATAATGTTTACTGAGTGCTTAATAGTCTGTTTTACACTTGATGAACAGGCTTCTCACCAGCAGAAGGAAGCACCTCGAGGTTATCAAGCAGCTAGAAGTGACATGATCCACAAGAAGGCAGTTGTCTTGTGTTCCCTAGGAAGCAAGGCTTCCAGAGCACAGCAGTCTGGCAGGGTTATCAGAACTTGTCCAATGTATTCCTGCAGGAGAAGGTGTGATGATGGAGGGAGACATCTCAATTTTATACGCTAGCTTAACGACCACATGCTCAAAACCTTCCTTAGTCTGAGAGAATCCAAAGAAGCTTCTTGTGTTCCAGCTCTTAGTAATGAAAAAGCTGTTGGAAATGCAGTTGTGGAGATGCAGTTTCCTCCTAAAACTGCCCTAAAAGTGGCAGTTGAGAGTGGTTTAAAACACACCTGTAACAATCACGTGAGTTAATGCTGGTAGTTGGAAAGATGAATGTTGTTTTATGCCCACTAGAAACTGACACCTGCAGCTTTCTTCTCTTCAGGATAATTAATTTGCTGAGATTTATTCAACATTCATAAGGAAAAAAGTTGAAGAGAAAATAGGAAATATTCATTTTAACCAAAAAAATCAGCTAAGAAATTCATGGAAGTTTGTACATTTCACAGCAGTAAACATTTTTGTGGATGTATTTTATCCAACTTTCTTGGTACATCATTGGCCTTTGTGGCCAATTTACATGAACTATGTCATTAAAAGGTGAATAGAAGCAAAATTAAGCATCAGCTACATATTTCATTGCACGTATCTGATGCTTTCCCTTTTTCTCACAAGGGTTTGATTTTGTAGCAAGTAGCAGATGACAAACTTTCCATGTCCTTCCAGCCTTTGTAATTGTCACCCTTATGCAACCTCATTTAAGGCAAACTTTCTTCCCTTCGTTTAGGCCTTGCTTTATTGCCAGGCTGCTGCTCATGCTCCTTTACACACCACCCACATAGATTTAAACCTTCTTTTGTGAGTGTGCAGCAGCTTTGGAGCTGGTCAAAGCTTTTCTTGCAGCAGACCATCCAGGCAGGGTGGGGAAGCCCAGCTGCCAGGGACACACAAAGCAGAGCAGGTCTCTTTTAACCCCAGCCCTTTTCCAGAGCTTCCACTGTGTCAGCACACTGGATTTACTGTTCATATCTGCTAGGACATATAGTATTTGAAACAACCAGGCATTTTGCAGCAATTCTAAAAGCCAGCCACTTTTTTTACTCTGGCTAGAGCAAAAAATATGTCTGTCTGAACAAAATAATGCATATATGCACAGTCCCTTCCCAGCCTCAGAATGCCACGGCTGCTCTTGCTTCTGTGCCACCAACCAGCTGTAATGGAAGGCTAAAGAGGGAAGACACCCCTGCTGGGAAAACTCACTGCACCTCTGCAAGGTCCTTCAGCCCTGCTCCTATTAGACTCAATAATTGTAAGGACTTGGCAAACCATTAAGACCTGAGCTCTAACTTCTTTTCCCGTTGGAAATTTTCTGGTTGGACAAGTCAAGCTTCTTATTGTGAAGTCAAAGAAAAAATTGTCCTGAGATGCTCCTCTAAGCAGAGGAGCTACCAAAATTCAGCAATGATAGTTTTTGTTCAGCATAGGAATAGCCCAGAAAAATGTCATTGACATAAAGAGTACATTACAGATTCAGATGGTAAAAGCCAACATCTAAGGAGACAACACACAGACCATTAATTAGCCTTGAGAAAACAAAAAGCATTTTTCCCCTTTGGAACTGTTGTCTCTAACCAGTAGTGGTCCAGGGCCCAAAAGGGAATAAAAGTATTAATTATAGCAGGATATGAATGTCTAAAGGTCAACAGCTAAAGTACCATTTCTATGAATAAAGACAGAACTGGAATCTCCTAGAATTTTCATCCAAATGTGTATTTGCAAAAGTGGCAAAATTTTGTAGAGTCCAGAGTTCCACACTTCATTTATGGCATTCAGGATGGATTCATCAGGGAGAAAAAATTATGAAAAAGAAAAGTGAGTACTCTATTTATTTCAATCTAAAATTAAGTGATGCTACATAAACCTACTCTGACAAAGTATTTGAAAAGATTTCTGCTCAGACTCAGGGTGATGACCCATTTCCAAGCTTTGAAGGCTGCACAAAGCAAAACTGTGACTTTTTTTTTTTTTAGGCTAACCATAGACAGACCTATCCCATAATAAATTGCACTTCCAGCTACAAACCTCAGAGGCCTAAAAAATAGTTAACATCCTGTTTCTACAACAACAGCATTATAGTCTTTCTTCAAACTTTCCTAAATCCCTATAATAAATGGAAGATATTTCATTTTAGACACTCGCAGATTCCATAATGAGTTAAGCCTCTTTACAGTTTATTTTAATAAAGCACAGCTTTCTAAATATACAGAGGCTATAAAACTTGCAGGTTGGAGCAATAATATGTTTAGTAGCCTTGCTTTATAAAGTGGAAATGTTTGCATGTCTCAAATTACGAGCAATTTAAAGTAGGAAGTAAGCAAACTAGCTCTTGTGTTATGAAGCTTGACATTGTTAAGGCTTAAGAGAACACATACTTCAAAGTCACACAGACTGAAATATGCTCTGTAAGCTTGGCAAGAGGACCAATGCCATAATCGTGTACTGCACAAAAATCACTGCAAATTTCCATTTCTGTGTGAAGTCGCTTTGCTGGAAACTTTAAAATTTTACTGCTGCTCCTATTTTTAAAATTAATCCATTATTCATTTTCTTATAAAAAGGCCAGGGCACCTGAAAAAGACAATATCATCTAAGAAAAGTATTAACTGTAAACTATAAAGAGTAAAAATAGATACCACTGTTTAAATTAAAAGACTCTGAAATATCACTTGATTACAAATATTTCAAAGGTAAATTGCTATTCTTTTCCCCTGCACTAATATAATTGTGGAGACCTTCCTTCTCCATGAATTTGGTATTAACTTTGCACTGACACCTGTGTCTTTTCTGCTCATAAACATCAAAATTAAAGTCATTGATACTACTTACAGAGCTAATAATTCCTGGTTTTCTTGCAGTTAAAAATAAATTATTGTTTATATGAAATACAACAAAATATTGATAATCAAACAGAAACACAACAGAAATTTTAAAATCTCAGCCTAAGCTGTCTTTGATTGGTCTGTCAAATCAGCCTAGAATATTGTGATTTTTCAAATCTATACTTTATTTCAGAATACCACTGATTGGGAGTGCACCTGGACCTGAAAAGAGTTATTGTCAAGGAAGGCTACAGCATGAGTCCACAACTAGAATACTCCATGCATAAGTATTTTGAAAAAGAATCATTAATCAGTTCAGTTAATAACCTGGCTGCAAATAAGATGCCTACAGGGAAATCAACAGTGCAAAACTGTATCTAAAGTTTTTCAGAAAACAGGTAACTCTTACTAGGGATCATTGCTTGTTTTGTGTCCATTATAACGCACATGTAATGATCATTTCTTATAAGGGTTCCAAAAACCTTCACTTTAAAAGTTGTCCCAATATTGTGATGCAATACATGCATTGAACCTCACTGCAAATTCACCCAATTTTTAAATTTTCAGTCTGCTCAGTTTTGAATGTGAGTTGCATTTAATGAACCTTCTTATTTTTCCTTTGTTCCTTCAGTACTCATTTAGATGAGAGTCACTGGCTGACATTAGACATTTTTATCACACACCATGCTGAATCTTATACATAAAATGTTGTTGGGGCCTTATAAAAATGAAGATTCTTGATGAATTGTCACCATAGAATTGAGTTACTATTTCTATCCATTCCAGTGGCACTAAACTACAGCTAAAATAAAAACCACCACCAAAGGCAGAAGGAGGTGTTCATGAACAGCTCTTCCTCTTGTATTTTGGAAAAGAGTATCTTTCCCAAAGCCCTGTTATTTTGATGCATATACAGGGCAGGTCTGTGAGCACAGAGGTGCTCCTTGTGGAAATATTTAGTAAACAGAGAGAGATGGCAGAACTTCCATGGCATATATCTATTTCTGAGAGTTCATTAAACATCATACAGGAGGTCATGGGGAATAGATACAATAAACTAAAGGAATGAGAGATTCTAAACTGACTACATCCTAAACCACAGTGGTGCTTTTGAAAATCCCTGTCTGTGTGCCTGAACACCACAAGTGCCAGAGCATTTCAACAGCCCTGACCTGTAACCAGCACTGCTTGTGTAATTCAACATCAGACTGGAAAGACTGCTAGCACAACGTTACTGTCAGGAAGAGAAATGAATTCACATTAAAAACAGTTGAAGTTTTGAGATCACCTTCTGACAGACTCAGGCCCTTTGGTGAAGGGCTAAAGCTGCTGAGTGCAGGGAGCCCCAGGGATGCCCAGAGGAGTTTGCTGAGCAGCCAAGGGAGCGTGGACCAGCCTGCACAGCTCTGGGCTGCTACAGCTACTAAGGGACCACAACACCTCTCTGCTACATCGTGGCTCACAGCGCAGGTTTCCTCACTGATGGACAGAAGCTGATAGCAGCTCCCACAAATGAAATCTAATTAGCTGAGTGCAGAACATGTAGGAACAAAAACTTGCAAAGTGAGTTCAAATAAGCTGGTGTGGAAGCAGACACGTAGCACAGGCCTTTGAGTTCCATCACCTTTGCTCATATGCCAGGAAACTGAACCTTCCCTTTCAAACAATTAGAAAGTGATAGCAGCAGCAAATCAGTCTTTGTTCAACCAAAGCTACAGAACTCTCCTCTGTGCAAAATTAGATCTCTCCGGACACTATCTCTCCAAGCATACATGATGTATGCAGTTTGCCTTTTTTCTAAAAAACAAGAAACATTAGTCAATTCAGCAGAAAGAGGGCCTGTGGATTTCTGTGGGCTCATATCATCACAAAAGGAATTGACTAGTTTGAGCCAGACCATATGCAGGTGATGATAGGTCTGTCCTGCTGATTCTGATATCATAAGCAGCTTCAATTGGCTATAAAATAAAAACTGCATCTTTATGGGTCTGGGTTTTAATTTGTTTGTTTTGGTTTTTCTTTGTTTTGTTTGCTTTTTTGTGTTTTGGGGTTTTTTTTGTAAGTCATGTGCATTGAGCATCAGAATGCTTTGTCAGATAATGCTTTCAGTTGATGCTTTTGGAGACTTGAATGCATGTAGCTCCTGACAATGATTATATGCACGTGTTCCATATAATTCCAAAAGCACACCCATTATGAAAGATTAGTACAGTTGTGCTTATGATGTATTTAGGTCGTCTGTTACTGAATATTTCTACTGTCAGTACAACAAAAGTGTGATGATCACAGTTAAAGCTTAACAAAGAAAATGCTGTCAGGCAATTAGTAAGCTGAAGTCAGCAGTACTAAAGTGAAATATATCATGTTTGGAATAGCACAGTGGTTTGCTTGTGATAAATGTTGAAACAGGTCCTCATACACCGAACATATCCTAGCCTTGGAAAAGAGTTTAGCATCTGAAAAAAAACCAAAACCAACAAAAAACAGTACCACACAAAAAAATCCTAGAACTTTAACTTCTTATTATATTTCTTACTTTTCTTTACAAAACAGTCTCAGCCACGAGCAACTAAAAAGGACTTCTGCCATTTATGAAAAAGTAACAGCACACCTCAGGAGAAAACTGCAGAACAAACACATATATCCACTTAAGAGAGAGTCACCAAATTAATAGTCTCAAACTGCAGAAATTGTGAAAAAATCAAGAATTGAGTGAGTTTTATTCTTGAAAGACAATTATAAAAAATTTTAAAAAATGGCAAAACCTGGTAATACTAGGCTTTCCATTCCATTAGAGGAAATAGGAAGGTAGAAATAGAGTCAGTTCAAGACCAGCTTTTCAAAGCCTCTAAGCCTTGCCCATCGAATATAAATTATTAAGAAAGCTGTAACATGTATTTTAGAAAGGAATAACAGCTAAATTCAAGTACAACCTGATCAAGCATGATTCCATCACAATTTAGTCAATATTTGTTGACTTACACCAGCTCTCAGTTTGTTCTCAAAGGTTTTACTAGTCCCATTTTTTGTCAGATTTCAATCTTCCTTAGCCTAGTTGTCTACCTATGACAATAAGTACTACTGCATCATGGTATAAGAAGAGAGGCCAGATTATTCCTGACAAAAAGAAGATGTGTTTTTAAAACTACTGGAATACAGTTCAGTGAGAGAATGTGCAAAGTGAGATAAGCTAAAGCAAAAATAATGCAGGGCTGGAACAGAGAGGAAAAAAAATTCCTTATTGTACTCTAGAACTACATCAATTATCAAAAATACTCTCAATATCAAAACCAACCTAATGTGAAAAATTCCTGGGTAATATACAAAAGAAAGTTAATACTGTGCCTTGAGCTACAGAGAAGTAAATTCTGAGCCTGTTAACCCTTGAATGCTGGAATACTAGTGCACAATACAAAAATGAAAGAAATTCAGCAAAGAAAAGGTTTTGGCAGGATTGCTAAAATCAGCAATACCAAATCCTTGGCAACTTAACAACTATGGAAGGTACAATTGTTTTCATTTACATGAGCAGTACAGACCAAAAAAGAGTAAAAATTGCTCGGCAAATCAAATTTTCTCTGAATAATATTTGTCATTACAAGTCTTAGATTACCAGAGACGATGAAAAATGGGAAGAGTGAGCAAAGGAAGGGATAGATTCTGAAGCTCTTTGTGTAGGAGAACCTCTTTGTCCCTGCCTGTATGGGTCAGACCCTTCCCCAGGCTCGCTGTGAGCAATCAGCCATGCTGACCAAGAAGGAGCAACAAGGAAGCCACACCCTATAAACCCTAAATCACACAACCACCCTATAACTGTGGCAGTAAGCTGGCAAGTGTTCTCTGGTGGTCTTTGGTGTTTTGTGCAGCTTGTGCCTGTAATGGGATCCATAAGTTAAAAACTCCCTGACCCTTGGCATATGCTGCAGCGACAAACCCACACACAGTTGTGTGCATCTGGCCCAAAGCTTTTCAAGGCTGTATTTTCAGGCAGGAAGATGCTTTGGGGAAGTCCATCATTGTTATTCCACAGAAAGGGAAGAAGCTGTCCTCTGGCAGTTCTCTTGCAAGGAATTCTACATCTCCAGTGGTTGTGAACTCTTTAACAGAGGCACTGACTCTGTCTGTGGCACACTCATTCAATGTCCCACCACTGCCCTTCAACATTCAGGACTTTATGCAGACATGTGGAACCAAACTGCTCAGATATTCATGGCTCCATTCACATCTACAGAAAATAATCTTAGAATCTCTTTAATGGCAGGAGAACTAGTATGAGACAATGCCCTTGACTGAACAGTCAATGCTGAACAGTGTTTGGCCACGGGCAACACCAGATCAGGCCACTTCCAAAGCAGCAAACTCACAAGATCTGCAGTGCAATGGCCTTTGTCTATGCTTGAGCCCTACAAAACCAGGCTTGGTACTGATACTGCTGCAGGAGAGTCAGGATCTGACAGGAGGCTGCAGGCACCTGTGGGACCCCTATCAAGTAACAGATTTCAAATCCACTGTCACCAGCTCCACAGTGTGCAGGCTCAGCTGTGTCCCTTCTTCACTCTCTCTATTTCCTATACAGGAATGACTCAATCCCCTTTCTCAGGGACAGCAATTCTCAAATTTGTTTTTACTACTCTGAGCAGCTTCTTCTTGATGTCCCAGGGACCACAGAGAAGGCAGTTACATCTTTGCTCTTTATCCAAGCTATGTGTGCCTTTGAAATCAATGTCAGCAGCAGGAGGAGAAGGGGAGATTTTAGGACTTAATTTCACTATCATATACAAATATACAGGTCCATCCAACAACCTCAGAGGGATTTTTGACTTTTTGCCCTGATCATACCCTGCATACCATGGCAGGAGAAAGTGAGGTATTTAACATCCACAGCTGACAAAACCTAACCCCGGAGTTTCCAGTCCTTCATTTCTGCTACTGCTGTTATTATTATTATTATTATCATCATCTCACTTCCCAGTAAGCTATTCCCTTACCAGGTTTATGATGATGTAACTACTAACTGAGTTATTGATTCATACTAGCATAACAGAAGAGTCTGATCCAATAAATAACTACAAAATGAGAATAAAGACCAATTAGTGCTTACACAGAAGCTGTTTGTACTAAAATTAATTCTGTCTGCAGTAAATCTAGACAGCAGACAGAAATGTCAGTAGAAAACTGGATATTTTATTTTGTTTTTCTCTTCCTACTGACTTTATTTAAAGGATATATGTTTTTTCAATCGATGCTATTTGTTAAAGTTGTCATTAAAAGTAAATGCATTAAGCCCAATCCTGCCAGACAATGTGTGCCATTCGAGAGCTCTATAGTGTGAAAGCATCTTTCCTGAGTCTACAGATTTCTGCACAGCAAGGGTTCTTCCATGGCTTCTCAGCATTTGTACAAATCATCTCACATCACAGACTGAGCTGAACACTGGTACCTTCTACACAGAGGTCATGGGCCACTGTTATTGACATATGCCTTTTATCCTTGGGATGCTTCAAAAGATGGAGATTAGCAGCAATCCTCAGAACTTGCACCCAGGAGATAGCTATTTGTCAAAAAGTTGATTTTATTGATGCTTACAAAAGAAGGAGAGTATGTAATTTATCTAATAAAAGTCAGGTCTTGTTTGCCTAGACTCCAGAGTTTTGACAGTTCCCTCACTGAAGTGTTTGATGTTGAGTTTCATAAAATAAATGCAAATTTTTCATCAGCTATGCATCTTCTTGGGAGCAACTGGTATTATTGTGTGGATTTTCTTCCTTGGTTTTCTCCAGAGTTTTTCCTCTTAAAGTCTTTGTTTCCTTCAGAATTCATTATAAATGACATAATTATATGTCTTTTTCTCCCTTGATTGAGAGCATTTCTTACAGATGATGATTTACCACTTGGAAATTACAAATAGCATGAATAGATACAATTATTATATTGCAGAATTTCTTTTAAAATCCAGAGATGTGGTTTAGCTGAACTGTTTGTAAATGATAAGTAGGCAGGTCACATTATATCCTCTAATCAGCATATGACCCCAATGCAAATTGAAGTGTTTCCTCCAACTGCATCAGAAGGTTTCCTCTGGAATGTTGAGTGGATTTAAGATGGGGATGAGCAGAAATGGGCAAGGAATACAAGTAAAAGAATTAATACTAGTAAAAATAATTGTTTTTATGAGGATTCCTTCAGGAAATCACCGTGTTCCAGCTGAGAGAGAGTCAAACCACATAAATTGAAAACCTTCCCATCAGTTTTTAATAGACCTCGGCCCAGGTTTATGCAGAGGTTGCATTAACAACTGCTTGAACACTTGAGTCCCATTTTCCTTAGAGAGAAAGATCAGAATACAAAGTTTAAAAGTGTAAACCATGGCTGTATGGGGCTAGAAGTCTTTTTATAAGGTCATGTGTCATCACAGGATTTATTTCTGGAATGCTTGGATGTGCCTTGTAGGTGATTCTCTATAGCTTAAGAAAATGCACCAAAAATAACATTTTGTCTCATAACATAAATGCTAGAGTATTTCTTGTTTTGTTCCTATGGAGCTACCAGAATCCAAATGTTTTCTGCATTAAAAATGCATTGAAAATGAAACCAACAATAATGTGACACTGGTGTTGATTAATTAATGAAACAAAAGCCCAGGGACATTTTCATACACATGATTGCACGTGTCCATTAGTGTGTTAGTTACTGCTGGTACCCATCTCAAAAAGGGCTGCAGCAAAGTCTGTTACAGAAAGTATGGCCTGAAGCCCACCAAAATCAATCTGAAAATGCAGTGACTTCAAGAGAGTCCTGTGTGCAACAGATGGCTGAGCATCTGAAACAGGCTCATCCTGCCTTGGAAAACCAGGGCCAGAGCATCCATTAACTGAGTGAGGAGAGGAGGTGAGAGGGCCAAAGGAATTAAAGATCAAAGAGCTGCAATTAGGCAATATTAATGAGGAATCATCTCAAAAAGGTTTCCACTTTTTTTTTAAAAGCCTTCAGTTTGGTTTATAAACAGAACTCTGTGTAATGTAGAGCCATCTCTCCATAAATCCAGATTGTTTTCAGGCTCCAGTCTCTGCCAGAGAGCCATGTTAGGGCTGCTAGCATGTTAAGCATACGCTGAGTGAAACCCAAGTCAAAGCTCATGTTCATTTTAGTCTGTGCAGGGCTAGGCCAGGGTAAAGGATTGCTTCATATCCTGTTTGAAATGTCTAAAACTTAACACAAAAACACCTCAAAATATCCAAGTCATTATATCTTTCTGAGGTGTGTAAACAACTTTGCCACTCCTTTGATTGTCTTCAACCTTCAAATAATTAATAAATAAGCACCAAACTCTATAACTCAATCAATTCTGATTGAATCTATGATGCTGTAGCTTGCTATTGCAGGAAGCAATGCACAACAAACTTGACTCACATAGAACTGCCTGCAGTTTATCTAAAAAAGCACTGCCAAAGTCCCAGACACTCCATCCCTTCTCCTGGACATACATGGGTATATCTTTGCTTCTTCCAGCACTGGCATTTATCTGATCAAGTCAATCAACTCACAGAAAAGAAACCCCATAAGAAGCAAGAAATCTATTGGAACATGAAACAGACACAATTCAAATGATAACTGTGTAAAGAGAAGGGCTCACTCTGTGGAGGTATTTTGCTCCAGATAAAGAAACAAAACCCTCTGAGAAGTCTGATGGCAATAAGAATGGAAAAAAATTAGCTTCTACAGCAACCCCAGCCAAATAATCCCAAAGAGTTTAAGAAACAGCTTCACACTGAATTGAACTAATTTCTCTGCTGCTTCTGAGAGTAAGTCCTGTCCCTCCATACACCTTCCCTTATTGTCACTCATCTGACTTTTCTGAGCCAGTCCAACTGGTGAGACCTCAGGAAACCATAATCTTCTCTGGGTGGGGAACTACTTTTGCCAGGTTGATGAATCAAATTATTTCAAAGAAGTAGCAGGAAGATGCATCAGAAGTCTCAGCAGAGGGAGAGATAAGGGCCACCTTTCCTTGGCTGTGGTGAATTTAAAGACACCTGTTCATTAGGTCTAATGCCATTTAACCAAAATTAAAATGCTATTTGCCAATTAGCTGGAACATGTAAGAGGACCTGTCATCAGTAGAATTGTCCCACTGGCCTAAGTAATTGAGTCACTGTGAGGAGCACAGAGACCCAGCAAAGCTGGGAATGGTTGTCATTGATTTGGAAATCAAACTGTTCCCCCCTGACCTGTCCCTTGTGCCAGGAGGGACAGACTCCTGGCAAGGGAAATGCCCCAAGTGTAAGTGGTGATCCTAATGGCAGAACCATCTCACCAGCACAGTCCTTGTTCTGAGCAGTGGCAAAGATCACCAGACTGGCTGCCACCACCACAGCTGAGGCACTGCATTTATTGACAGACATCATAAAAATTAGAAAGAAAAACAATAAATCAGAAAAATTGTTCTCAGGAAGGTTGGAAAATCACATCTCTTCTACATGTGAAACTTCTAATGCTCCTGGTTTTTTGTTTCTAGTAGACCACCCTCAATACATCACGGCACAATACATATTTCAACTGAAAAACAAAGCTGAGATATTCTGCTTTCAAAAGGAATGAGAAAATGATCTCTGCATGTAAAGGAAAAAACTTCTCATCTGGATGACCAATACTGGTCACATTATTTTCTTGGTGTTCCTCTATAAGTCTGCTTTCTGACTCCTATACCCAGGCTAGGATGGATTTTATGTTTAAACCATCAGGGGTCTGCTGGTGCCTTTGACTTCTACGTGTAACATCAATACTAATGGCTGTTGGGTCCTCTGATATGAGAAATCCCTAATGACTTCTGAAGATCAAACACATAATTAAAACAACACTTATCTGAAGTTCTGGCCGTCATTTTCCCTCTCATTTTTTTTTCCTAAAATTATATGCTAGCAACACATCATTTGTTTAATAACAATATCCTGCAGAGTTCAAAGTAATTTTCAAATCAAAATTTTTTTTAGTATACTGAAACATGTTTTTTGGGGAAAAAAATCTTTAAAATTCATAATAATCTACAATTATGAACAGAATATTTTAAAATCTGGGGTAGAAATAAATATTATATTGTGAACCTGCAAAATGGAGACAGCTATGGAAGTTTAAAATGTTTCACAAAATAAATTTCGTGGTTTTCAACCAGCTCTGGTTGCACACTTATTACAGTAAAGCAGCTTTTAAAAAGCAGCTGTGTTTTCCACCAAGGGGTGACAGCATTTCATTGTGGGGATAATGTGTGTAAATGATCCCTTCATTATATAGGGTCTGATCTTGCATTCCTTGTGCATCCTTGGTTCACACTGAAACTGACTGTGTGTTAACAATAGTACTCCAGACAAATTCTAATGGGATAATTGTGCCATTATTGCTACCTAAATTTCCCTTGTTTCTTTTGGATTCAGCCTTTTCCTTTCTGCTACTGAGCCAAAGCCTTCAGAAGGAGTTTTGCCATATAAAGTTGCACAATTTCGGTTTGACTTGCTAGGATTTTATGCACCTTGGTACATTTTCCTGCAGAGGCAAGTGCCCGTCAGCAGCAGAGAAACTTTCTCCCATGTTGCAGGATCTGGCAACTGTTCAAAAGCAAACCAGCACTGTCCAAGACAGATCAGAAAATAAACATATCCCCTCAAACAGAAACACAAGAAGCCATTCAGGTTCTGGGCTACTGTCACCCAGCCTGGAATTTAGCTGGGGTCCTTGATCAACACACTTGTTCTCACAGGCAGGACCTTGCTGGCCAGGGGACATTTTGCAGAGACACAAAGCATAAGCTCCAGTGTATCAGTTCATATAGGGCAAAGTAATTGCTGCAAACATATCTTTAAAAGCTTCCAAAAAAATCTATTTTCCTACCTCAGTGGTAATCATAAAATGTTTAAGATAATACAAAGCATCCTTATATTATTAGGGTCTGTATCCTCACAGTTTGAGGATGTCTTACATTATAATATAATGTATAATCTAATGAAAAACATATTATTTCAAATTAACAACCAAAAAATCAGTGATTGGTGAGGAAAGGCAAGTAAAAATGCAAATTTCACAGACCAGAATTACCATACTTCTTGATGAAGAGTAAATTTCACAGACCAGAATTACCATACTTCTTGATGAAGAGTAAGTTAAACACATGGCAAAAAAAAAAAAAAAATTAGGAAAATAAATAAATAAAATGCCCAAGTTATTTCTTACAGAATCAATAATACAAAACACATCTCCATTACGCCCTGGTTTAATTGAAACTACATTTCTCCAAGCCTTGCTAGAAAAACAGGAGAATATGGCTACAGAATTCATGTGCCCACTTTTTATCTGCATGACCTGCTTCAAGAGCTAAGCCAAGTTTCATTAAAAATTATTGGTCTCATAACTTTTTTTTTCTCTGCCAAAAAACTCCCATATGGCACCAATATCAAGATAAAATTGTGGCCGTGCAAAGTTTTTCCCGCTCTTAATTTAAAAAAACACAAAACTGTAAAGTGATTTTATGGCAAAGTCAAAAAGTGTCAAGGATGGTAAGATCTCACTCGATAAAAGGCTCATGGGCAGTTGTGCCAGTTTTGAAATGGGGTATTTTTATCTGGAAGATGACACACAAGATGTTCTCATGTCTCATGCACGGCGCTGAACTGCAGCAGCTCCATGGAATATTATCCACTTCTTCCAGGGTGCTTTGCTAACACATATTGTGGTATTAAGGAATTCTTTTGTGTTACTGTGGCATCTGCTAAAAATGTCAGATGTGATCACAGGCCTTGCAAAACAAGTATTTTAACAACCAAAACCTTATGATAGGTTATATTTCAGTGACTTGGAAACAACACTGCATTATCTGAGAAAACAGCACAGATGTTGCTTAATAAACTGCTCAGTTTATGCATTGTATTAACCTCATGAAACATTTATGCAAATCTTGCATTAACAAAAGGTAAAAGAATCATTATAGGTTATGAAGAAAACAATGTGACAACCTTTGTTTTTACCTCCGTGTTTTATGGGGGCATTTTAAGTCTTAGGGGTTTCTGTTTAGGAAGACACAAGGGCATTATAGATTTTCATCTATTTTGTTTTCAGTTCTGCTATCATTCCTTCCAGCTGATTTCACATTTTATAATGCTAATAGTGGGTGTATGGTTTTGAGTTTCTCTACTGTCAGCTGGTCAGTAGGTCTGGGGGATATATTTAATGGAATCTGACAGCTGATGGAACTGATCTCATTGAAAGGGGATTTGATATGTGGGATGAATGTGGTGACCCTCAATTCGACATATTAATGACCATTATTATTCAAACTCTTGCAGCCAATATAAGTCTTTTTCTTGGACACAGCAGTACATGTGTATAAAAGAAATGACTTATGGATGAGTTAGTCCATATACTAGTTTGAGTGTCATTTAGATAGCATGTCAAAACACATTAGCTATTTTACCCTGAGATAAAATTAAAGGAAAAGCCTTTGTACTCTGTACACTTGTAAACAAAGCAATGATAAAAATGGGTAGTTTCACTGGATTGAGTGAGAAATCCAGCAAATACACACCTCCAACTGTGGGAAAAAACGTTCTGTGCTCTGGGCAAATGAAAATTTTTAAAACCTCAGGAGTCAGACACTGCAGCTGCAACCAACAGGTCTCCTCTGCTACAGGTCACCCAAAGTTACACACACTTTGTGCAAAACAGCTTTTTAAAAACAAGAACTGCATCAGCCTTACTTTACACAAATCAGAATTTAGGTAACTAAAGTAGCAGAACTTCACGTTCTGCATTGGCTTGTGACAAAATATTTATTATTTCATTTGCTTTCTGCTGGTAAGAAAAATTTGGCCCAATCAAAGCTGTGCATGATGGGACAAGTAATGCTATATTAAAAATAAAATCATGAGATTCCTCCATCTTTTGGCAGAAGGGAAGCTGGTCACAGATGCTTTAACAGATGTGTAGAGGCCACAAAAGAAAATCTTAATATATGAGCAAGAATCACAAGGAACCATTTGATTTTAAATTATGTGGTACTGCTATTTTTTCAGGTCACAAATATAAAATCTATTATTGATCTTGAGGATTGCCTCCTATTTTGAATGTCTTTTAAAGCGAAGGGCACTCTAATGCCATTTAATCAATAACTGCTTTCACATTTTTGACACAAATATGCAATTTGCTTACAGATTTTAAAGGCTACTAATGTATATTGCCTGTTCCTTTTCTACCATGTCTGAAGAGGGGTGATGCTCTACAACATTTAGCCAGGGTGCCCGCTGCGTCAGGCAGGACATTCAAACCCTCTGCAGCCTGTTTTATGGCCCTGGTGGTGCATGAATAATAAAAGCACGTTGCATTTCTCTCCTTTCCTGCTTTAAAAAGCTCTCCAAAGGGGGGAGAAAGCTCTGAAAGGAACCAGATAAAGCCACCACCAAAAAAAATGCACTGAGACACTCGACCTACACATGTAAGTACTGCAGCATATGAGGAATGCATCAATAACATTAAAGTTACTAAGGAAACCATCTGAGGAGGATGTAATTAGATCATAGCAGTGAGCTTCACATTTGGTTTCCATATTTTTGAGGATTCAGTCAACATTTAGGATATCTCAATTAATGTATGGTTTGAAAGGCTTAACCATATGATGACACTCAATTACTCATTCATCTAGCCAAATATGTTAAGAGTACTTGAAAAGTCAGTTCTTTAATCTTTTATGAATTGCCTTTATCTGAACATTGTCACCACATGGGCAAGGGCATCATGTATCGTGACCAGCTTATGTTTACTTTCTTGCTCATCATCTATTGATGGAAATTCTAGCTAGGATTGTTTCTCAAACTTAATATCTACGCTTTCAGGACAAAATGGAAGTTGAAGTCAAGGTACACTTAAAAACACACAAGGAACATGAACACAAACACAATCAAGGTCCTGTTAATATGAGAAAGAGCTTACTGTGCATGTGAATTTTCTTTGAAAATTTAGACCCTTAATACTCTAATGCACAGTCAGTTTTCAGATCCTCCCTGCAGTCATCTCACTGCCCACAAGCTGAGCTTGCCTTATGGGTGCTCTGCTTTTTATCATTATGTTTTACTTTGGAAAGAGCATCTCACTTCAAGATAAAAGTATCTGCAATAGGTTCTCTGCAGAAAAGAAAAAAAAGGTTAATTTCCTATCTTTGAATCCTCAAACTTGTTTTTAGCCCTGTTTGAAATATTGATTGTTTCTGGCTGATAACAACCACTGTCCTAGTGCCAGTGCTTCATTTTTGATCCTTCCATTGCTCCTATACAAGAACAATTTCACCTGACTATTTGAAGTTGTGTATAATATATATTTACCTAAGTGCTTCCCTATGTTACATATGCAGAACCAGCACAACAACAACAACAAAAAAGGCATAAAACCCAATAATTCCTTCTTATAATTTTAAAAGGACCAAGGATTCTGCACATCTACTGTCACACAGAGAAATGTGGATCCAAAATCAACAATCATCCCCCTTCATTTTAAGGGAAACTGACATAAAATAAATAGAAAGAACCATTGTTTAGCTGGGTTTTTTCCTACTTCATGTAAAATGAATATAACACTCTGCAGACTTTAGGACCCTGAGTGCTACATAATCCCACATATTGGCTTGCTGAACCTGAGCCACAGCTGTTCTGATAACAGACCCTTTGAAACTGCTACAACTTTGAATAAAAGCAATGTTTGCAGTGATGATGTTACATGGATGGTAGATTAATCATTGCTACACATATTTCTCAAGGTCTTTTTGTGTTATGTTAAATGAGTGCTTGGTACTCTGAACACCTGAAACTTCATTCCTCTGCACATTTTCAGAATGGTAAAATGAAATGAGGGAATCCCATCACCTATTAGAAAGGGCAGGACTTGACACACCTTAAACATGTTGATATTTATTATCAAATCCTGTGTGAAAAGCTGGATCCAAGCCCTTCATACCATCATTACACGAAGAATGAAAGCTCTACAAGCCAAGACTGTAACTGATAAAACAGAACAGGGTTCACAGCATACAGTTTTTAACTGGATATGATCATATGCTATTAAAAGTGAAAAATTTCTGAGTATACATAAATCCAGCTGAATGACCTGTCAGAAATTTAGGCAGCCTGACACAGAAAATGCAGGTAAAATAGAAATAAGTGTTCTTTTACTCCAAACAACACTTTAATTAAGAAAAAAAAAGAAAAGAAAAAATATTAGAGATCACTTATGTGCAGCTTGAGATCAATTTTATTTATAGTAGAAATGAAATTTTTTTCACTGCCCCACTTAGTGGTCTCAGTATGAATTTTATGGTGTAACACCAAGTCCTACCATTTTCCAATGGCATCCATAGGTCTAACCTACCACTACTTTCAACAAAAGAAGGGAAGATCACGGTGCTGCCTCTTTTTCAAATTAGTGAAACATCTTTGCTCAGTTCCTGGCAGGGCACTGACAGCATTTTTATGTGAGAAGGTGACAAAGCAGTTGGATTTTCCCTGCACCTCTGGAATGGCTGGGCTTAACGAGCACAGCAACGCTGCTGCACTAATTTCCCTCTCATCAGTCTTAAAGCAGTTAATTGTTCCTTCTTCAGTGTTCAGTCTACAATTTCTGCAGAGAACTTTCCAGAGCAACCTTGAAGTTCAAACAAACTCACTGAAACCAGGAGGCTCAGCCAGAGACAAACGAAATTCCACCTACTTTGTGTCAAGTGCTCCCTACTGTTCAATTCCAGGCCTCCAAAGGCACCAAGCCAATGGAACATTAACAGTAGACACACCATGGCTCAGAGTTAGTGCATATGAACACCTCTCAAAATATCTGCCATAATTTATTCACACTTTGTAGCTTATCAGTTAATTCCTGTCCCTTGAGCAAGCATTTAGAAATACAATAAAAATAAGAACAGTATTAAGTGCTTTCTGTCTGTTATAGAATTGCCAAGGCAAAGCTATCCAGGGCTGACATAATTTATTCATATTCCTGTTGATGCATCACATACAGTGATCAGATTCTAAGCTATGAGGAAAAATTTGATTCTTATTTAAATCAAAGCTGCAGAGTTGCATCCAGTAGCAGAAGACACTAAACAAGACATTGCTGAAACTGCCTGGCTAAGTCAAGATTTTTATTATGTGTCAGTATTGACTGAAGAAAACAGCAAACCAACTCTGGTGTAAATCAATGAGCTTTTGCTAGGCTTTCACAAAATAAAAGACCTGCTGGATTCAAAAGTAAAATAATCAATTTTCTTCTACTGAAGAGGTTGAACATTTCAAGGAATGACTCTGCAACCATCCACAGTAATAATAATTTATGAGTACTGAAAAAGAAGGTTTACTTTTAGACCTGAAATATTTAGGTTTTGAAAATATTAACAGTGATAAGAGGAAACTGATGCAAGATCCTGATAAATGACCTACCTCAGCACCAGGCAAAGCTATTCTGGGAGGAAATTTCAACAGAAAAATCTGAAGAGGCCAAAAGAATAAGCAGAAGTAAATGGTTGAGAGTATGCATATACTACTTCTGATCATCTGTGCATTTTTGATGGCCAAATGTTTTGTTTATAAAAGGGGAAAGTAAATAACTGGGGGCCAAAAGTACTGGTAGATACCGAAGGAAACAATGATTCTGACCACATAATGAAGATACATGGCTTTTTAGCATCTGATTGAGATTATTAAATAAAGTTAAATCTTTTACTAAAATTTGTAACAGATTTCCTTCTCTCTCTTTCCAACATGATTAATTTGTTATAGAAATTTCAACTATAAAGTATAGTTTAAAATCTTACTTTCTCCTAAAGTTTGGTATGGGGATTACAGAGAACACACTTTGACTTATGAACAGTTGTAACCTTCAAGAACTCTCTGCAGCACAATATTGGTTGTGCTCTCAGGAATCCCAACTACAAATAATTTTACTTCCTGTTGTTAAAACATCTGGAATGATATCTGCGGTCCTGGCAGAGGACTACATGTGTGGTGTAAAGGAAATTTAAGGATTCATGGATCCAGAAATGAGCTGGATAAACCGATGAGAAAGAGAATTTACCAAATCGATACATCAAAAAAAATATCACAACTAGTTTTTACTAGGTATTACCTTCAGACACTGCTAAAATGAGGTTTATTTCAGTTAAATGAGGCTCAGCAAGGCTGTAAAATGCATTTTACCCTATCAAAACTAACCAGAACCTCTTCCCTTGACAAATAGCTTCTGAAAGGCACCAAACCTCACATAACTGTAGGCTAAAAAAAAAAACCACTAAAAATATACTCTGTACCACACACATGCAGCATAACAGCTTGATTTCATCATAACACTTAAATGCAATATTTTCCTGAACAGTATTATATTAATATGATAAAGTGCAGCCAGCCAAAAAATAGCTGAAGAGCTGCAAAGTGATTTCAGAAATCGAAAAGCAATTTCAAATGTTTGGTAAGCATTAACTTGTTCACTGCACCCTATCAAAACCAGCTGCTAGACCATAATTCTAACCTTTTCCCTTTCAAAAATGCAGGGCCTTGAAATACTCTATTAATGAAAAATGAATATGATAATTGAAAGAGTAAATACAGTTTTAAAAGAAAGCTCCCACCATCAAAGATTTTCCTCCATTTACATTGACCTGCTTTACTGAAGGAAAAACATAAAGAAGTGTTCCTATGTAAGATACTTATCTGTACTGACAACCAACAGATTTAATGAAATTTTAAAGCATTCCTCTGCCCCACGTGGCCAGTGATCTCACTGGACATTCCCTTGATACAGCTGTGCCCGATGGACACAGGGATGCTGAGAGATAGAGGAATGTTCAGAAAATACAGTGCCTGAAATGGGTTTGAATGGGTTTCAGATACAGTGCCTGAAATGGGTTTGAATGGGTTTCAAATAGTGCCTGAAATGGGTTTTACAGCTGAATGGCAAGATTAAAGATCATGTCCTGCCTACATGAGATGCCTCCCTATGGTCAGCTCTGCATCAGCCTCGAGGTGAGAGTGGGATTCCTTTCCAGAAGCCCTCCCCATCCCAAGGAGTTCCCTGGGCTCAGAGCAGCTCAGAGCCCCTGCCCTCCCCACTTGCACCCAGAGGGGCAGAGGGCAGTGTGGGTTCCACGTGCTCCCAAAGCCAGGCATTCCCCAGCTGTGCCTTTTACCTCTCTAGCAAACACTTCTGCAGGCAGCTGCAGAACTGGAGAGAGCAGGACACTGCTGGAGCTACATCCCTAGGAAGAAAAGAGTCCACATTTCTTGGAATATACTCATGCAGAGCTCCTGATGGAGAGTTCCTCTCCAGATTCCCTGTACCCCCCTTCAGACACTGTGCCCATGACCATGCACTGGAAGAGGTTTTCCAGAGTGTGTGGAGCATCCCTCCCTGAGAGATTCCAGAACTCTGGAACTCGCACATGTGCTCTGGGATGATCCTGCTGGAGCAGGAAGGTGGGATCAGAGGCCCCACTGCGCTCCCTTGCAGCCTGACCCATTCTCTGGTCCTGTGATTTATCCCTGCTGACTTTCCCTGCCATTCCTGGGAGCAGTGGGGCAGAGCTGGAAGCAGAGGAGCCTGTACACACTCACTTTGGCACTAGCACAGGATTACAGGCTCTGTAAAGACTCCAGCACGTCTGTCTACTAGAAATGCACTGTAAGAAAATGAAGCTGACGTCACTTGTAAATCTGCAAACTTCACTGCCAAAGATCTCTGCAGTTAACAGATTCATGCACTGCAATCTGAAAGAATAACTGATCCCATAGATAAATAGACAAGAAAAAATTAGAATTATGAAGTAAAAAATGAGAAATTATGTATTATGCAAAGTATTACGCACTGTGTTAAAGAAAAGCTACTCTTGCATTATTCTAGGTGGGATTCCCCCCACTGTCATTATGAGAAAACAGAGAACTTTCTATGTAAGTCATAAAAATTTAATAAAATTCAAGTAATAAAGATCAAGAGGATCATATTAATCTTTTGTATAACCTCCTACATAAACTGTAAATTGGCTCAAGAGTGTGCTTCTGAGGAGAATCAGTCCCACTTACCACTTTTGAAGCAATCACAGAGATGAAAAATAGGATGAAACCAAACATGGACATGCCCCAGGAATACACCCAATGGGCTCCAACCACTGCTGGGTATTCACTCCAAGCAATCAAGGAGACAGAGGATGAAATATCCCCAAGTTACAAGGATAACATCAGAGCCAAACATTCAGTCTTGTCTCACAGAACCATTTCTCTCAGGTCACATCCTTTATGCATATATACAAAGCATGGCAACAGCACACAATAATTCTTTTTCCAAATACCTTTGTCAAGATATCTGCCACCATAATTTTTTTTAGAAGTTGTTCCAAACACGGGAAAAGAAAGGCATAAAGAACTAATATTTAACTTCATCAAGATTTTAATTGTGGAAAAGTTTCATTTAAAATTATTAAGGTGTATAAATCTATATGACAAGTTAATACCTTACAATTGTGTCCCACAGGTGAGAACAAAAGAAAATTTATTATTGCATTTAATTTATCAAAAGTTTAATTAGAATGTCATTACTTAATCCTCCCTGCCTTATGCCTATAAACAATACCCTGCTTCCTTGAGCTTCATTCATGTTGTAGTAAGACCAAAACCAAAGGCACAACTTCAAGAAATAAAACTAATTCTTTTCCACAGTTGCCTAATGGAGTGTGAAAAATCTCTTGAAAGTCTTCAAAGGCCAAAAACATGAGTAATATCTACATGTACAAGTTCTCAGCAAGAACTCATGGGATGCTTCAGGTTTTCTTGAGACATATTCACATCTCTAATTTAAGTCACACAATTACTCAAAGCCAGTATCTCCAAGCAGGGTACCCTCAGAATTCAGGAACACAGCCAGTAAACAAGAACAGCTGCTAGGATGTGTAGCTGCTTCAAAGATGAATACAAACATTTGTAATGGAGGAAAGCTGTGACATCTTGTTATCAAAACACTTCCACAAAAAGGAGGGGAGAGGGATTTTTCTGTGCATAATTTATTACTAATTCTGAGACAAAGAATAATAATACATGCATCATTTTCTCCAAGAAACCACGAAAACATTACTTTCTTAAATTAACAATATACCCACACCTGCTTTATGGCTTTCACATGATTTTTGCTTAAGTGTATTTCACACTTATTGCTCTATTTTTGCAAACATTGCAACCTCAATTTTGAAGCACCTCAATTTTACTTTAGAAACACACATGGCAGTCAGACTAGCATAGGTGAGGCAGCATAAAAGCAAAACAGAGATTCTCTCTGTGTGTGTGTGCATGTATGCATTTTTATATATACATGTTTATATAAACACCATGCTGGTATGAAAACTTTGGTCTCCAGTTTGTGCTTTCAGTCCCCATCAAATCAGCCTAAGCATTAAGATGAGTTCCATTTCTCTTGATGATGGTACACAAATCTCTGAAATATTCAGATGTTAAACATGCGTAGAAATATTTAGCACAGCTTTACTATTATAATAAAAGGCAGGGATAGATATGGCTGGTTTTTAAGGGGAAATTAAAAACACTAAACACGTTTTCATTCCAGTTTGTAGCTCTGGTTTCACATATCCCAGCACAGTGCTTGCTGTGGAACTCAGGGAAAACTCTTCCCTGTGACTCAATCAACTTCTCCAGCTTCTCTCACAGGGATACCCTGTCAAAACCCAAGGTTTGGGGCCAATTTATATGTATTTTTTTTTTAGTACAACAGAAGTTATCTAGAGCTATCAGTCTAACAGAAATATTTTTTTAAAGTTTGCTAACCTGGGAAACAAAGATCTCATAACATCCTCTAACATCCACAAAAAGAATAATAGGGATCTAGCAAATCTAGCAATTGCTGAACTCCCCTCATTTATTTTAAATTCAGTATGTATTAATCAGTATCTTGGAGCATTAATCAGTATTAATTAAAACAGGCTTCAGATCACCTTTAACTTTGTAAAAATCAACATGCAATTGATCAAAAGTAATTTTTAACACAGCACCTTCTGTTACATTCTTACTGTTTTCTAGAGGACAAAGGAAACAGAAGTCAAAGCTTTCTAAATTCTTATATTTTACAGAGATGCACTTAAGAAAAGCCTACAAACAGGAAACATGTCTGTGGCAGCAAATATCCAAAATTTGCAATGAACTAATTGAGATGAAATCATTCACTTTTATCCCTCAGTAACAGAGTTAGCACTGATAAAAACAGAATAAATTCCAAGAAGTCCATATTACTCTGAGACAAAGCTTTTATTTCCACATTGGTGCTCAAACCACTTTGAGTTTTCCCAGCTCGTGTCCCAAGCCTTTTCTCTAGTTAAGTACAGACCAAACAGCATCTTGCAAATACTTTCTTTGTGTCTAGGTCTGAACCACGCCCTGTTGTCCTAATCTGCTCTTGGTGAAATTGCTGGGAATGCAGAGTTTCTTGCCTATGGATTCCTGCTCTCAGCTCAGCCTGCCACCAGGTATGGTCAAAAAGGTAATAAGAAAGGAGCATTCCCTAAAACCTCAAGATTGTGAATTCTAATATTTGCCATGGCTGGTCTTTCTTTACCTAAGGAGTAAAGAATCTTATATTTTTCAAATTTTTGTAAGGAAAAAATTGATTTAATAGAGGTTTAGGATAAAGAACATAGTGCTAAAAATCTCCTTAATGAAAATTTGATTTACGCAAGACCTTTCTTCTCAGAAACTAAAGCCTGTGATATACAACAGGCAATTGTTTTAAAAACCCTTCTCATCAACTGTTTCCTAAATTATTATCCATTAAATTTAGTCCCTGAGTAACAAATGTTTTGAACCTTGAAGAACTCCTTGGCCCAAGAAATTTAAATAAGTGTGTGTGGCAAATATCCACACTGCCAGGAGCAGCAGGAGGAAGCCATTACTGTTACTTACACAATCCATTCTCACTGAGAATGTTGCCCAATATAATTTACAAAATTTCTGTTGGAAATGCATTAACAGCTGAAAAGCAAGCAGCTTCTAAGGGATAAATAGAAAAAAATAAATTAAAAAGCTTGCTTCCAAGCTTCAAATGTTGTTGAATGTCAGCTGCAATCCCTGCAGTCAGCAGTCTGTAACCTTGTAAAGTCCAAAGAACACTCCAATTTTAATGTGCAGATTTCATCCGATTTGGGTTTAAGAAACTTTTTACAGATTCCATTCAAATAAAGCGACAACTGGCTCAAATGTAAAAGTTTTTCTATGGGAATTAAGAGCACAAAGTGCATGAACTTTTTCACACCAATGCATGATGCGTTCATGCACCCATCTTTGTACACACGGGCACAAAGTGCCATTTCCAGGCTGCATTTCATAGTGAAACAGTTTCACTGCTCGTCACACAGTGCTTCCAATGCTTAGTTAAACTTTTCCATTGTTTCAAAATCTTTAATAGCCATTTGTGTTCTTTACATTTTAAAACAATGAAAAGGATAGAATGCATTTTTCTCAGTATAAACACAATGCTTCCCCAATGCTTTTGTAAGCAGATCTCTCTTCTCTTGTAATTCCTGTTTTAATTTTTATTGAAAATTCTTTTGGCACGAAAGGTCTCTACTTTGAGAGAATAAATGCCTCAGTCTGCCTTCCCACAAAAAACCTTCAAGAGGGCACTAGAACCAAGAATCACTTCAAGGTGGGCCTCATGAGGTTTTCTACTATCTCACCCTTTCTCACCCCTAATCTCACCCTGCAAAAAAGCAGTTTGTGGCTGCTGCTTGCCAGCTCACCAGTCTTGGAAATCCAAGGGGCTGGACATTTTCTCACCCTCAACAAGCTCATCAACCTTCTTTAGCCAGAAGGACTGTAGCACACAGCAGCCTGCTCTAAGATGAGAGTAAGCCCTGTGTCATGCAAGGTAAGTGTCCTTGTCACCTGTTTTCCTTACAGTCTCTGTGTGGTTGGATCCCCTCGGTGTAACCTCGGGAAAGAAAGGGAATGCAGCATTTTATAAACCTGCAAATCATGAAACCAGGGCACCCAGTCTGAAAGCTGATGAACAGTACAGAAATATCTGTACTGCATGGTACATAGGGTTCTGTACATAACAGCAGAATGAAGCACTCATTACTGATTCCAGACTAACATGAGAGATGGATGGATGGATCATCCAGTCATGGTTAAGAGCCCACCCAACCATCACAGATAGCAGAACAAGTTTCCCATGCCAGCCTGCTTGCTGCTATCTTTACAACTTGTCCTATCTGTTCAGTTCTGTGCCAGCTGACAAATATCCCACTAGCTGTGGCACACACTAAGAAACTGTTCACATTCCATGAAACAGAAGAGCAACTCCTTTAATGTGGAACAGCTACTACTCTAAGTGTGCCTGTCTGTCTCTGAGTCAGAAATTCAGAGGCTACAGAGGATGTAAAGGTTCTGCATTTTATCTCCAGACTGAATTTGTTGCACCAGCACTGTACATTGTGCATTCCATAATCAAAATCTGACTATCAGCTACAGCTACACATAAAATACAGCGCCTTTAATGAAGATCTGCTATTATTAATAGAGGAGCCAATGCTTTTTGGAGCTAAGTGAAAACAGCTGAAAGAACAAAATTACATTGTGTCATTCCTTCCTTTGCTTATTCTAACTCTCCCCTGTGGAAGGAGCTCCTTCCTTATGTCACACCTATTTGTTTTATGCACTGACTGATAGGCTTCCCAATGCTGTGATTGCCTCCTCTTGGTGATTGACACAACAATCTGTCCTTTTCCTGACAGGATAAAGCAATCATACACAGGGATGCAACAAATGAACAAATTTGGAAATGAGAGAAATTGTAATGTAACCTGGCCTAGGAGACTTGCCCTACATCAACCTACAGCTGAGAAGAGTCTTTGGGTTTGCAGGACAGAAACTGTCCTGAAATAAATGCTGACTGAACCTATTAAACGTCCTGCTAATTTTTTTTGTCAAAGAACCTTTCA
>NC_140040.1:11864580-11894580 GCF_963513975.1 Fringilla coelebs | reverse complement strand
ATCCCACTGTCTGCCCAACGTGCATCAGCAATTATACATTGACCCATTCTCACAAAGGGCAGGGAAAAAAATTAAAAAGTTTTCGATATTTCAAAAGATGCTCAGGAGACTTGCAAAATAATGTATGAGATGTTTGTTATGAAAAGATTTTGTTACGTCACAATTTGTAAGTACCTAGAAGAAAGTAAACACAGTAAGTCAGAAGTGTGATTCAGCAACAAGAACTTAAAAAAAAAAAAAAAACAGAAAAGTCTGGTGTACCTTAAAAAAAAAAATAAAGAGAGGGACTAAAACAAAACAAACAAAAAGGATGTAAATGGATGCAGACAAATAAATCAAGTGAAGTCTGGGCCTAAATGAAGCCAAGATTTTACCCAGAGCTGTGCTAAAGATGGAAAGAAATTAAGACTACAGCCAGCTGGCTATTTCAGACAAGATGGTATTGTAGAAGTTCCAGCAGAACCAGGGACAGAGGGAGACAAAAACCTTCCAGCTGCTCTCTGGTGCCTCCCATATCTGAGCCTCTCCCAAGTGCACTGGTGCTTTTACAGCTGCTGGTGATTGTGATACTCTCAAACCTCAGCATCACCCTGTACTTCCACACTGCAACACACTGCCCAAGGAATAGAATCTACAATTAATTCACTGAGAGCTGCCCCAGTGTTTTCCCTAAGTGGGAGCAGTGGGATAGAATTAACTTGTGTGAACTCTCTTTCTTCTGAGCCAGAAAAACCCTACAGACCAGTAGCTTGGAAAATATACAGTAAGAGACAAGAACTAGTAGGAACAAAGCAAGGCTGCAGGAGAACCCTACCCCAAACCTTCTCTGGGACCTCATCTGAACTAAATATATCCTTGGTGCTCAAATACATTCAGCACTTCAGATAGATTTTCTTAACTACTTTTGTTGTGCTTTGTTGCCAGTTTGGTTTTTTTTCCTAGTGTTCCACACATACACATGAAACTGAAATACTTTTTCTCTCCAAACAGAAATGTAGCAGGGTACCACAGAGGTGGATCAAAGGTGTGAAGCTGACCCCATGCATGAGCCCAGCATGATGTCATCCCAAAAAGCAGCACCCCTGGGTACTGCTGCCTTCCAGACACAGCCATGACTTCCACTCCAGAGGGTCTTGGAGCAACAGGGACAGCTTACCAGCTGGCTGCCACAAAAGCTGTGCAAAGAAGGGTGAACTTGTGGGAGACACACATGCTGTGAAGCTCTTCTTCTTCTATGGAATACTACTTAGGCATAGAAAAAAAGGCACTGTTTTCCAAAAAGGTACCAGTTTCCAGATAAGTTCTGAAAGTTTTCCATGATGTGGATTTCATTTTGCACAGGGAGGAAAATAAATCAGATGTACAACTTGAGATTTTTTAGGCTGAGACAAGTTTCAGAGCTCAGATGATCAATGCCTATTTTGTTTGCTCTAGACGAGGCCACAAAATTATCAACATTCCTAAAAATGGTGAAAGCAGACTGTTTTGGCTTAGTTCTGAGGTGTCTACCTGAAGTCTCCAGGACAGCTTTCACACACACAATTCCAATGGCATCTCTTTTGTTCAGAAAGAAATCTTTGATTGCAACTTACCACAATTCTAGTAGACAACAGGCAAGTTAATAAAATTACATTTCTATAAACTACTCTTCAGTCTCACAGACTCCCTACAGTGGTGGATAGCTACTATTTGAATCCCTATATTCTGTGAATATTTTGAAAAGTTTGTTAAAAACATTTACTGCATTTGTACTCAGAAAAAAACAGCAATATACCATGTCTGTGGCTATTCTGCAAATAAAGTGCACAAGAGAAATCAAATTAATAAAATACGTAATCAACATTATTCTTCTTTTGCAATCGATGCAAAAAAGAGGCTTTGGTGGTCCAGAAATAATAGCTTTATAATTAAGAATTTGCAAACATTGGTAAAAAAAAAGGAGACTGTCAACATGAGCTGCTCTGAATAGTGCATTTCAGAGCAATTTCTCCCCACACCAAAAGAACAATTCCTTTTAAGGAAAAAGGATCAATTTTTCAGGTGTGGGTAACTCTTAAAGAAAACAAAGAAAAGTTTTGTTTTCTTTAAATTTCAAAAGACCTCTAGAGACCAAAATATACAAACTCAAACATATCTAACCCAGACAGTGAAAGCCTGAGGTTTGATTACAGTGTATTACTCTCTCACAGGTTTAAATTAACTGAAGAGGACAAACCAGGAAGAAGAGTTCTTACCACTGATGGAATGAAGGGTCTTTTCTTTAACAAAGTAACAGGAGATATCACCTTTCCCAGAGAAGGAGTCATTCACTGTAAGCACAATGTGTTATTATTGTGATTTTTAATTGAAATGTAAATTCTGGGAACACTCTGACCTAATTTACTCCCAGAAAAAGAGGGCAAAATTCTCATTTTCACAGTACTGTGCAGTCACTTCATTGTTATCAAAGAGACTTGGTCAATGGTCTGAGCTTCTACCACTCTGCAAAGCTGACAGGATTTCACAACACTCAGCCACGGCATCTTTACACAGAACTGTTGATTGTTACAGCAAATTGATTTATTTATTTGACAAAACATTTTTAGGAAATAGTTTATAAGTAGTTCTGAAATGGCCAGGCTCTGTGGGCAGGACGCTGAATGCACTGACTGCAGCAAATTCTCCCTGGGACTGGGATCTCTCCTGCAACCCTCCTCACTTGCAAGGGCTTAAATCAAATCAGAGCTGTTGTTTGCACTCAAAATAAGTAAATCAGAGTAATATAGTAGGACTCTAGATTGCTGAAAAATTAAACATGGGCCTAAGACAGCCAAGACCCACCACACAAAAGACACCCTGACAAACTCATCATCTAGGTATTACATGAAATCCAACTTTCTAGCTGATATAAATGGTAGAAGAGAAGCCTGAATTATCATCACTTCTCATCTTTTCTGTGTATTATCAGATGTACAGCAAAAATCATAATATTAGCTGTGAACAACAGTCACATTACAAGGTACTTGCATCCTGACAGGGATAATCACATTACTTGTATCCTGACAGGGATAATCATTAGAGCAAGAGTACATAAGAAGTCCAGCACTTTCTGCAGAAAGCTGAGGTGAAAATGAAATTTGACTAAAAGGGATAAAATAATTCTGGCAGCAGGAAGATCATTTAGAAGGATAATAATAATAATAACAATAACCAAAAAAGAGAAAGGATTACTGATCTTGGAAATCCATAGGGCAGGAATTAAACACTGTAATCAAATTGTTTTTGCAGCCATTTAGCATCTCATTTTCTTGCTGTGCAAGCTGAAGAACCACTTGAGACAGGCCATCTTGGAGAGTAACAAAGTGCACCAATAACTAACACGGGATGAAAAGAATATTGATAGCCTGTGACAAGTGGCTTCCTGAGAAATGTTTCTTAGTCAAATAGCAGCAATCATTAAATATATGAGGGTCAGACAATTTAATCTGCTCTTTTTATATGGATTAGTTCAGCAAAGTAACAGGAGAGACAATTAATGACTCCATAGCTTTTCATGCCATGACACTAGCCCATCATTTTTAAAACAAATACTTGAAAGATGATTTCCTACACTACTGAATATGGCCAGACTTATTTTAGTAACTATTAACAGCACTGATAAGGACTGACTTTATTATGAGGCACAATTACACATTCCAGAAAATCATTACAGTAAAAGCACAGACTATCTTTTAAACAAACAGATAACTAAATATTTTACATAAAGATTTAAACCCCTATGCTTTCCAAACTGAAACCATAATCCTGGAGAGGCTCCACTTCTCTGTGCCATTACAGATTTTATCATACAATCAGATTTATGTCTAGGGACAGAACACTGGTATCAGTGAAACACATACAATACTTGAATGAAACATGGTTACTGTTCAAGCGTGAAGAAAATACACATAAAAATTCAGGGCAGGAGGCAAAGAAAAAAATCATTACAGTCTATAGAAAACTCTGGTAGACTGAAAAAAATAAGTGTAACCTGATTGGGGAAAAAACATATCTCATTCTACAAATTAGTAAAAAACTACACACAACTAAAAGAAGGCCAGTTTAAATCTTCTATTTAGAAAGTCGGAGCACTGGTCCACAAAGAAACCCTAAAAGAATTTCTAACAGGTAAAGTATAATTTTGATTTAGCCAAGACTCCAGCTCCTGATGGAAAGTGTTACAAGCCATTTTAAGGCCAGCCACAAAGCTCTTGCAAGAAGCACTCATCTGTCCAAGGCCACCAGACACCCACCAGCAGCCACACCATCTGATCCAAGGTTGCATTTCCAGCCTGCCCTGGTGCAGAAAGTCTTGCCAGTGCTCTTGGTTTTTCCAGGATCTCCTCAGGTAGCTGTTCCTACAGGACACAGCACTTGCACACACACAGATCTTTCAGTACTTTGCTTTTCTCAGGTGTTTCCCTCTTGGCCCTTTCTGACAGTTGTTTGACAGATGATACAAATTGCCTGACACAGATTTTAAAGTCAGATATTTAAGAAAACGAATTACAGCTGATGTCTTTGGCATAATGCTTTGTGACACAGATAGTTAGGGAGAGTGACACAGCTGGAAAATAATGTAAGTTGAAAGCGCTTGTAACAGCTCAGGATTCAAGGTGACTTTGTGCTATAAATCACTACTTTTATAATTGTTTTGAGATACACTTTCTGGATGAGATACTAAGCCCAGGAGATTCAACAGGTCTGTTTCCAACTGAATTCTCTGTCATTTCTATCAAGCCTAGGGAAACAGCAATTCCAAGTCAAAGCATGCTCATCAAAGCTTATACAGAATCCGATTTCACAATTAGTCTTTTAAACCTCACTCCTTTAGCGTTGGTTGCTGAGTGTATATTTCCACCTCTTTTGTCTTTAAAGGTGAAAAAAATTTTATTTGAGGTAGAGAGGAAGAGACATCACACACATTTCCACTTCTCTGCATGCTCACATAAAGAACTCCTAGCATGCTGAGCTAAATAAAATTCCTGATACTTTTTTCCCTGGTTTGTTCAAGAGTGCAGTAGGACAAGAGAGGAAAGCAAGTGCATGCCCTTGATGTTATTCAGGTTGGCAGCAACTGACCTGGTGCTATTATTCTGGAAGCTTTCTTGTGCTGGCTATATATTGCCCCAAAGACACTGGTCACCTACAGCAGAGATGAAAGCACAGGTCCTCTAACTTCAGTTTTCTTGGTGAAACAAAGCAAAAACAACAACATTGCACCTCCACCTCCAAAACCTACCACCACCACCAGCCCACACTCAAAACAACCCCCAAAAACAAATCACTCTGAAGACTGAGTGCAATACAAAGGAAAATGAGGCCAAAGAGCACTCAAGAAATAATCAGGTGGCAATAGTGAACTTTTTTTGACAGGCAGTTTTAACTTTACCATTCAAAGTTTTCAACTAGCAGTTAGAAGAAGGACATAGAACATAGCACCAGACTTGCTCTGTGATACTTTGGCAACCCATTGGTCCACAGACACTGCTGACAACCAGGGCATATCTTTTATTCAGATCAAATTAATCCTAAAAGGTGAATCTTGGAAGGGTATGCAACTCAGTCCCCAAAACCCTCATTTAGACAACTGATATATTGAGTGTTCCATGTACAGAAGAGGGCTGAGGTACAAAACAGAGATCCTGATGGTCATCTGAAGGTTTTTAACTTCTGGACAAGAAGAATTGGAAATTTAGTTTTCCAATCCTACAACACCATTAGCTCAAAATAAGCATAGAGTGCTATCACATACAGGAAGGAGTAACAAAATCTGGCCCTGTGGTGCTGTGCAACAGCTCAGTAAATCTGGCCCTACTTAAGTTTCAGTGGCCACCAACAGTGTGAAGTATTGCTCAGTGGGAGAAAACAAGGCAAATCCAGTCCAGAGCAACCCACCCATTTTAATTAAAAAACAAGAATGGAATTAAAGGTTGCTTTAGGCAGTAATGGTAAAGTTGAATTAACATCAATACGGGAATCTTCCATTTATCATCCCGGAACAATCACATTTGAGCATATTTATTCTTTCTAAACATGTCTAAATTCAACACTCTTAAATAAACACGAAGAACAGAAAGTTTCATGTTGGGTGACTAAAATGGCCTGGTTCAGCTCAGTTGCACAACCAGCTATTCATTGATTTGGGGCAGAGAGACTTCACCCAGGAGCTCAGCCTGCCTCAAACACCATCCAGTGGTTCATGGAGTTATTACAGGACAGCCCCTGCTCCTTCTGCATCACTCTCCCTTTGCAGGAGAAGTAGTCACAAGTATTTCAGAAAACCAGACACACAGCAAGGCAGCTCCACCTCAGCCAAAGGGGAAAACAGCCAAAATAGAAACCTAAGGATACTGGGATGTAAAAACAGGTAAGAAAAAAAAGAAAACCCTAAAGCTGCCATTTCATAGAGGACTTGCATAAATGACCTTCATCAGCCTGCGCTAATGAATCAGTCTCTGCAATGACACAATGAAAGTGGCTTCTGTGGCACAACCATGACACTGCACTGACTGGAGCATGAAATTCGTATTTTAAAATTACATACCATACAATTCACACCCTCTTTGCATTTTAGTCCCCCTGTGTCCCTCAGAGAGGAATGTTCAGCACCACTCCATCTGCCTTTGCAAAAGCCCAGCTCTTCCCCATGAATCCCATCCAGGCTCACACACCCTATATACACTGAAAGACAAGATTAAGCAGCCCTGACCAGAAGGAAGGAAGGCAGCATAGCTGCTCTGTTAAGAAACAGACAAGTTGTTGATTTCTTTCTAGACAATCACTTTTTTGCATCATTTGGAGAAAAGATTCCTAGGAATTACAATGTCACTAACTGTCCTATTGTGATGTGGTCACACAAGAAACACTGTTCTTTGCCTCCCTTCTCTGCCATTGCAAAGAGCCTTGCCGTGCTATCAGACTTCCACAAGACATTTTACAAACACATTACTCAACTACATTGCTGTATTTTGCAGAAAACTGAAAAGGAAAACTGCTTTGTAAGGCAGCACCCTAAACCATTTGGTTTTTTTGACTTCAGCCTAATTTCCAAAACATTCATGCAATTGTCTTTCACATGTTTAACATTGCTTCTACCCCTACACTCCAAAAGATAAAAAGACTTCACTTAGAAGAGCCTCTGTAGGTCAGGTGCAAACACCTGCTCCACCCAAGGCACACAAACCATCCTACACAGATCCATATTTTGGCTCAGGTTCTCAGTTACTTCTGCCTTCAGTGAAGATGTCCTAATTTACATCTTACTGCACACTTGGTCCTTTTCACAAGTCACTATAACTCCCTTGTGGGGAAGTTATGGACATTATTTAAACACATGGAAAACGGAGGCAGAGAATGTAAATGCATCTCTGTTTATCACCATTAAGGTCTCAAGCACTTAGGTGAGAGAGTCTCATCAAAGTATGCATCACTACACCATTATGCCTAACTCATATATTAGGCAGGGTACTAGCCTAATTAATTAATTTAATATGTTAGAAAAAGTTATTTCAAAATTTGGGAGGTGTATTTCCAAAGGGAAAAACTCAGGTGTTTTCTAATTGTATTTGTATTTCACCATCTTGGTCCTGGAATATTCTGACAGCTGAAAAATAAATAATTTAAATAATTATTAAAACAAAGGCCAGCAGATTATTCTAGGTCCTTAAATCATCAGAACTGCTGCTAAATAAAAGAAACCAGAACTATAAGAACCCAAGAAACAAAGAAGCTCTATAAAAAGAATTCCTACCTATCAGGCTCTTACCTGCCAGGATCTCACACATTCATGGCAGCTGCACAGGAAGCATGCCAGTGACCCTAATGGGAATGCTCATCTTAACAAAAGCACCTGGTGCCCAGTGGAGGCTCAGAAACAGCCAACACAGCTCATGAGACCCAAGGAACCTGACTGAACAACCTCTCACTTACTCACTTACTCAAGTAACATCCCACCTGCCCCAGCCACAAGGCCATGGCAAAGGAGAGGCTGCCAGAGCTGCCCAAAAGGCAACAGCAGGAAATATGTTTTGTTTCAAAGCCAGGTGACAGCTTAACCTTTGCAAGAGGAGAGAGAAAAAGAAGCACAAGTAATTCAATAAATAGAGAGTTATATCCTTCACTTTTACATAAACAATACTCGAGAGCAGATAAATTCTCCATTCCCCAGGCCTCAGAAGGGGTAAGAGTAGTAGATAACACATCTCAAATTGCACCAAGTAATCAGTTACACCATCAACAACAATAAACTAGTCAGCTGCACTGAAGTTAAATATTCCATTGGAGCAAATACATACATCTAACAGCTGGTAAGTGCTAGCAGCTTCAGGAAGAAATCATTGCATGGTTTGTTTACATTTTAGCTGATTTCTAAGCCTTCAGCAATATGATTTTTTTAAACGGGAAGATAAGAGATTATACAAAGGTTGCTTGGTTTCAAATTACCATTATTCTACATGAATGTGATGCTACAGTGCAGTTCCCTCTGCTGCTATGAGTTATCTATAAGCATTTAGGCACTATTCCACTTTACTCACTCACTTCCATGGTTCCAAAATCTACTGGCTGTGTTTCAGGTTAGGAGAATGAAAATACTACTCAGCATGGTTGAAAACATGAGTGTAAATGGGTGGTTCTCCGTTGGTACAAATACTTAATGTAATTCAATAGGATTGTCTCGTGTGCTTCACAGTTCAGTAACATTTTCTTCACACGGACAGCAGTAGAAATGCTTTGGTGTTTAGTTTAGCAGCCTAAACAATCCCTTTCTACACCAAAAAATCTTGCAACAACTCATTAAAAAAGCTGACATAAACATAAGATACTGGGAAATACTCATAGCTAATGACTGACATACTTCACAGAAGGCACTGGCTGCTGATAGTGCAAGAGCAGGTCACATGAAACATATTTAAATAGTGCGAGAGAACCTGCATGAGATGAGCAAGAGACATTTGTCTCTCAACAGTGCAAATGAGTACAGCTCATTGGTGATACACTACAAATACCTCCATATCCCAGATTTCACAGCAGCATTTATGTACTAGTGACCTAAGCACAGCAAGAGTAAGGAATTCACCATCAGGACTTGTGTATTTCACTGAGCTCCAGAAAGGGGCCTGATTGCTTTCATAATTGTAACAAGGAATCAGGTGTTGCAGCCACTGAGACATGAGTCTTGTCCCTCTTACCAGTACAAACGAGAGGAATCAGAGTGTGAATTCCTTATTATTTCTGTAGCCAAGTCACTGCTGAATTTAGGCAAAGAGCTTAACTAATCCTTACTAGCAAAGACCCTCACTTTACTGAGGAGCTAAAAATATATTTATCTACTTTAAGGGAACTAGGGTTGTCCAATACTTACATTTATAGAATATTCTGAGTGTCCTAAATAAATGCAATATCACCCCCTTTTGTCTTGAGCAGCAAGCCCATGTGCAGGGAACACTCCATCAGGAGAAATTGATTATAAAGTCAGCTCCTTCTCTGGCACCAACAAAATGTGTTTCCCTGAACATAGGAGGAATTAGCTGGAGATGGTTTCTTTCTCTTATTTCTATGCTTTTTTTCCTCATCATTCAACTTAAAACACTTTGACACTTGATCTCAAGTAAAGCCTACTAGTGTCCACGTGGCTCTGACTGGTGTTTTTGTACTTCTCCTTTCTCCTCACACGCTGTTTTTCCTGCATCATTCCACCAAGCCCTTGTGCTAAGGCTGCACAAAGCCCCTCGGTGGCACAGCCCTGCTCTGATGTTCCCAGTTCTCATCCTGAGTTACATCCAGCATGGCAAAGCCAGCTGAAAATATTCTAGTGTACACGTTCAACTAGTGCAGTATTTTGGACATGGTTAAAAGTTAATCTGCTTTTTAACACAGCAGATGTGTCAGCACTATCTCCTACTACAATTATAATGGTGTAAATGTGCTTTGACCAGGATGGCTTTACACTCCACAGGGAGCCTTTCTGCTGGCAAAATACTTCTTTGCTCACCTGCCTAGGTTCAGTTAAGCAGATGAAAATATGACATACTGGTATCAGCAGCAGCTCAGGTATTTCTAATGATACATTCTGTTTTACTTTTACTGAACCAAATTATTTCCCTTCCCACCCAGGACATAAAAAAAATATTTTTAGCAAGTAGACTTCTGCTTCTGCAGCTCATGTGAAACATATTTAAACAATACCTGCAAGAGATTAGCAAACATTTGTCAAAGTTCTCAACACTCACAATGAGTATAGCTTATTAGTACTACCTTTAAAACAGTTGCTTTATTTTATTTCACAATGAAACCTATTACAAACCCTAACTCAGGGGAAAGAAAAAAAAATATCAAAGTAATTTGTTTTGTCTTCAGGGAGAATTTTGCCCCTCTGCAAGAACAATCAGCACAAGCAGATTCCTAATAAGACTGTGATATTATGTGGCATTGTTGTTGGACAGGTTTTCTTGTGACTTGTACACGAGATTTTTATGAAGTAAGAAAATAGGCAAACATGAAAACATCCTTAGGTTTTAGATCTCAAAGACACAAGAAATACTTCCTTTAAGCAGGTGTGCCTTCCTGGGCAGCTGTTTAAGATTAGTAAATTACAAGCTCAGGATTCTATTCTTAAATATGGCTGAAGAATAAACTCTTCAGTCTGGCAAGCTGGAGTCAAGCTGCCACAATGAGCACCTGTTGAGAAAGGCCATTATTCGAAGCTGGAGGTTCTGGGTGAAAAGATCACTGTGAATTAATTTTGATTGCTTTACAAAACTCTCCATAACAAATGGTCTCTGACAAGGGTATCAGGGGACTTCCATTTGAAGGGGAGAAAAAAAGATT
This sequence comes from Fringilla coelebs, assembly GCF_963513975.1. Taxonomy (NCBI): domain Eukaryota; kingdom Metazoa; phylum Chordata; class Aves; order Passeriformes; family Fringillidae; genus Fringilla; species Fringilla coelebs. Next base: position 11,883,732 of record NC_140040.1, on the reverse strand, counting down.
TTGTTTCTAGGAAGGTAACATAATCTCTGCAGTGACATTAAAACACACCCGTGGCTGCACTTGCTTGAATCTCTCTTCTGAAACAGACTGCATTTGCTTAGGTTACCAGGTATTAGGTTTTGGGAAGGGAAAGGGAAACAAATGATATCAAAATCTTATCTAAAAAGTTAGCTAAAAAGAATATGGCCAGAGATCCATGAATCCTGAATTGTTAAGGCATTTATTTGCTTACAAGTTTAATCACAGACGCACTTCTGGGTGTTCTGGATTGCTACATGCATTGCCAAAAAAAGAGGAGGAGGAGAAAAGAATAAACCAAAACAAAGGTTTTGCACTTGACTGAATAAATCAGAAGTTTTCTTGTATGTGTTAACTCCATTAGTAGTTAAAGTAATAGCAAGGATAATAAGAATATTTGACAAACGCTTCTCTTGCTTGGTACATGGGCTATTGAATGAAACACTCTCTGTCTCTCTGAAAAGAAGATTTCATCCAAAATATACAGCAGCACTACCTGTCTGTCACCCCCTGATTAAATCTAAGGCCAAGCTTACCATCTGTTTGTGCAAATGAAAAGTGTAATATTCTACCAACTACTCTGCATGACACTTTACTTAAGGGTTTCCTGCAAAATGATTTTCAGTTCTTCCAGGGATTATTTTTAGAACAAAAAGAATCACAAGAAACCACTGTGCTTTTAGCTAATAATCATGATCCAGTTGACTTTATGCTTGATTTGTCAACTCTTAGCCATTAATTTTACATTAATTAGGACTTCTGATTCCTTCAAAACTGTCTGTAGTAAAAACTATATGCATATGAAGATAATAAAATGCTCGTATTTAATTCCTTTTTATGTGCGTTCCGTTTTTAAGGTAACCTGAATTATACCATCAAGATACTAATTGCACCTACCCAAAAATTTGGGTGTGCTTGGATTCATATGGGTACCAGAGGCTTGGGTGTGTGGCTAGCAAAACCACTGCAGCCATAATAAAGTCAGAATGTGGCCACATAATCTGAGAAATAAAAGTAAAAGAAGAATTTTAAGTAAATCAGACCCTGCACTTAGTTAATTTATGGCATAGGCAGGAATCAGTCTGATATTTGACCACCAGCCATATAGTATTTCCAACTTTTGCAGAACCTGTTTTACAACACAGGGCACATGACGGCCACCCAAAGAAACAAATACTGATGCTCTTCTATTTATTTCTAAAACCCAGACTGACACATTGTCATAATCCCAGAAATATTAGAGGAACTCTTGCAGCAGTGGTGCACAGCTGTTGTAAATAAAACTGATAACCTGACCTGTTTGGAGCTGAAGGTAAAATCTGCATTGAAAAAATGTATGTCAGCTCCATTTACCTGCACATGCCTTTGACAACAGCACAGTCCTGCAGCCCAGTGTCCAGCTCCTGCCCAGCACCTTCCCAAAGATGGATGCACGAGGGAGGAACTGACTGAACAGACACTGACTAGTATAAATTGCTTCTATTTTAACAAGTTGAGGGCTTCTTCTACCTAATTTTCTTTTCTATCCAACTTCAGTTGTCCTATATAACTCTTACTATTAAATATATATATTTAACCAATTGATTCTCTTGTCAATTCAATTATTCATCTAACATAAGACATGAAGCAATGGGTAAAAGGGAAAAAAAATCCCATAGATGTTGTTTTATCTTAAAAAGACAGGAAAAGATGAAATCTTTTTAATAATGCCCCTGTGATTCTATTATAGCACATTAAAAACACAATGCACACCAGAAAAGTATGGGCAGTGGGAAATCTGTAATACATCACTTGCTTTTTTTTCTTCATGTCTCCAAAATAAACTACAACTTTCCCATGTTGAAAAGTTTTTCCTTAAGTTAATAAAATCTGTCACTTTCCATAATGGCTGATTGGAAGAAAGTCCACAGGTGCAGTATTCTGTTGTTCACAGCTTGGGAAGTCATGGCTTATAATAAAAAGCCCTCTGTGTTATGGTCCTCCTTCCCCATCAATTCACATCAAGTATTATTAGAATCATCTGCCACCTCAGTGGTGCTTCCTCTGTGCTCAAACTGCAGAAGCAACAATGACATTTTAGTGCTCTGCAGGTGCTGCTGTGTGTGGTCAGGGACACAGAAGTGTGGCCTGCTATTGTTCTCCAGCAGCACTTTGATCTCAAACACAAAAAGCACAAAAAGCCACAGAGCTGCCTGCCCTATTCATTCTTAGGCTGGGCTGATACTAAGCGCAGAGAGAAAGAAGAGGTGACAAGAGCCGGGCAATCCATAATATTTATTTCAACAAATGCTTCAAATCTTTTTAAACATCATAAAAACATGGCTCATTAAACTACAACAGCCTTGAAATTGTGTTATAAAACCACAAAACAAAAAATCAATACTTCTGCTGAAAAGGAGGTAATGAAATATATCGAGTTGGTTGAAAAGTGGTTTGTTTGAATCATAATATTATTATGGGCACAACGCTTCTGCTCCCAATACTTAAAGTTAACAAACTAGGGAGTGTTTTCTATCCCATCACTTAAACAGGTGACACAAGGTGGTATTTATCAGTTATTTTCCAGACTTGATCCTTCTGCCATAAATAACGCCGGGATACAGGAGGCTCAGTAAAAGGGGATCAATCCAATGCATATTTGCTACCTGAGCTTCAGCTGTTGTATTATTTCACAGTCTGATCAATACTGTGCTCCACAATAGCAAGGGAAAAAGCCACAACATCACCCTGATGAGTCACTGTAGGTTTACTGCTGGACCAGAAAGAGGTAACATTTCTGGTTTCATGAAGACTAAATTTGGTTAGCAGCATTTGACCACTATTAAATAGTTTAACTCTCAATTTCAAGTCTTTTGCAGTGACTGGTCCAGATTTTCAGCAGTTACATAAACTCTTCAGGAAACAACCCTCCCTCTGCTGAAACAAAATCCTATGAAATACTAGTAGAACTCTCTGGTTTTATTTTAGCTGGGCTTATTGGTCTGCAAGTGAATTCAGAGAAATCTGGTAGTTAGAAGCATTTTGATGCTGACAATAACGGCACCAATATTTTTCTCAATCAACTTCAAATACCTAGAAACAATAAAAAACAGAAGGAAAAAGAGATTGAATAGTAACTAAATGAGACTAGCCAAAGGCTCAGCAGCTACTAGTAGCCACTGTACTCTCATCCTCCTCAAAAATAAACCCCCAAATCTGCCAAACTCTGTTTGTAAAGCAATCAGAAGGCAGCAAAGCTTCCCATCCTGAAATCAGTTCATTTAAAAGGACAGTGCTGTATCCACACAAGCCTTTCAAGATGAAATGAAGAAGAAAACTATACATCAAATCAATGGATGGAAGGTGTAGGGAACTGAATGCAGTTTTTAAGACTTGTGCAGATTCCTTTAACTATTTCCACCAAAACAGAAAATGCATAATATTCAACAGAGTCCAGCCTAGGCTCTGGGAAGAGAAGAATACAGACCAGAACCAGAGACTTCTGTACATCTGATTTTGTGAAGAGAAACAAGGTCCCTGATTTGGGACAAATCATCCAAAACACTTCCTTTTTTGCCCCTGCTGCAGCCAAACTCTTTTCTGCACATCACTTCTTATATATGAACATTACAGGGCAGACTGAGCCCTGTAATGTGCCTTGATGTGCCTCAGTATGAGGCACAGACCATGATCCATGTCCATCCCATCGTTTCAGACACTCGTGGTGGCACTGGGAACACTCTAGATGTTCACTTACCACGAGAAAACAAAAGCTTGGTTTTATCCCCCAGCAGAAAACTCTCACTTCCTACAGCATGTGAGCTTCTAATCCCAGCTGGGGAACGGCTCTGCAGAAGCTGAGGAAATGCCATCCTGTAAATGAACATCTCAACTTCCCTTTGGCATGCAGAATGAACCAGCTTCTCCAATTCCAGCAGGGCCTTTCCAAATTATGCTTTGATTTTACTACTTAACAGGAGGAGGAGAAAAGGTGCTATAGCTGGTAGCTACTGATATTTAATCTCGCACTTATTTTTACTTTATTGTTTTCTATAAATAGTCTTGTCTTTCACCAGCTCTACTGCTGTTAGAACCTTTTCCAGTAACTGTCAGCATTACACAGAGCCTTAACCCCTGAGAGAGAAAGAAATGAGGGGGTGGAAGGGGAGAGACAACTACTAATCCTGCAGAGAGACGGATCACATCATCACAGGACTCCCTGCTACTCCAGAGCCCTCTGCAGCAACCAGCTGTACCATAATTTTGTTTGCTTAAGGTTGAATCTCCCCAAAATGTTATTTGGAAATGCAGCAGGCTGGATCTGACCCTCTACAACCCCCAGTCACATCCCATGCCAGCTACAGGTCCCGGCTCCATCTGCACATTGCTCTTGCCACTCGCATACATAAAAACTGATCACACACTAGACTCATTTATTCTTTCGATAACATTAAAAAAATGAAAATATCTTTACTTTTTGTGGGAAAACTGCTGTCCAGAAGGGCAGGAGGCATTAGGATGATCTCAGGGTGTTTGTCTAGGATGTCAGCTGGTAACTGTCCACTATCATGGGACTTGGGCCATGATTTTAAGTGACTCTGTGTCAACACATTTTAACAGCTTAATTATTAGACAGGGTAGCACGTTCTAAAAATCATAATTCCTTGGGATGGTTTAAATGGACGCTTACATAAATTGGAATAGCAAAATAAACCATTGAACAAGCTTCAAATTTAGGCCAAATTGCAAAAGAGGAGGGTGGCTGGGGAGTTGGAAATTGCTGGCCATATTCTTCTTATGTTAATGTTGTCAATATCTAATTCTCAACTAAAAAGTAAGTCCTTCAAGATGAGTAGTAGAGCATAATAAAATACTAGAGACTTGCACCAAAACCAGCAGCAGCAGGACTCCAATTTGCACAGTTTATTTCAGTACACTCTCCTCTACACCACAATGGCCATGAGCCCTTTCACATCATCCTGCCTCAGACAATACCCTCAAACAAACCAGAAAGTCACTAAGGCAACAAGTCTGGCTCTAAATTGTCACACTGTATATTAACCAGCATTTTTCTTTTGATTAAATATGACCTTTGCAATTCAGTGTACTTTTTCTTACCATTTTTTTCATATATGAGAAATATATAAAGATTATATATTATAACTGATTACCTGGATCTGTTATCTGTGATAAATATCATAGAATTGGAAATCAGCTCTGGGTACTTGTTTGTAAGGCAGCAGTGGAACCAGTATTTCCTTGTACTGTTCCCAAGAAAGGGGCATCTTGTCTACATGAAAAATTTTAAAAGATTGTGGCTACATCCAATAGTTGAGCAAAAATACAGTGTCTCTTGAGACCTTCTGCAAAATCTGATGATTTGATTATACAAATACAGTGAAAATGTGTCTATAATACAGGATTAACTTTTGAACTTCATCTAATAAGTGACAAATAATGTACTGAGGCACCAGCAGAGCACTTCCAGATGTTCCAGTAGATGCTGAAATGCAAAATACTTATGTGTTGGCTGTTTCAGAACCATTTATGTTCTCAGAGAGGAGACATGAATCATATACACACATTGTAAAAGACCAGTGAGAGGTTTCCTACCTAAATACCCCAAAATAAGCGAAATTAAAGGTAAGGAACTGTTGTTAGTGTCATTTTACACAACACATCAGAAAATTGGAGCAACTGGCTGAGGTCACACGTGCCCTGAACCAGAGATGGAACTTCCATCTCCTAAACTATCCCCTTGCATTTTAGCCACAAGCAAAACATCTAGATAAGCCTCCAAGGTTCCAAATCACTCATAATTAAAATGTAATAAATTCCATTCAGCATTTCTTTAGCCATAAAGAAATAAGTGTGCACCAAGCCAGTGCATCCTTAGAGAGGAAAACAACAAAACCACAGGTTCAAACAGCACCGATGCAGGAATTAAACCCCAGTATTGTTGCTAACTTTTCATTTTCACTAATGGCTTTTAAGAAAGCCAGACATTTTTCCTCAGTCCATTTTACCTTTTCCCTCCATTTGACAAATATTGATTTTCATTTCCTCCAAGTTTAAGTGCATTGAATGCTACTGTGACTGGTTTGTTTGCTTTTTTGTTTGTGTCCCAGCTTTATTGAGGATGCCAGCATGAATGCATACAGCTTTCAAAAGAAGGAATTGGTTTAATAACTTCTTAAGATCCAGGAGAGAACACAGGGGCCCAGTCTGCTTTTTGTATAGGTCATGCAGGAAAAGTGACTCTAGGTGCCTGTCTGATGTCAGTAAGAAGACCCTGAAGCAACAGCCTCAGTGTTTTAAGCTGCTACTGCTGTGCTCTGTAACAACAGGACAAATTAAGGAGTGTTCTCCCCCCACTTCAGTGCAAATTTAGACACACTCAGTGGCATTTTAAGCTAAAGCTATTTTGTAGGCAATTGTCCCTTCAGGAGGCTAGGTTTGGAAGGTAACACCTCATGAAATTCTGGCTCAAACAAGCCATAGCTTTATGAATTCTTTTCTGCCTGACTCATTGATACATAAGCTTGACCTCCTTTTGTAAAATGGTCTCCTTAAGCGTTGCAAACCTGCCCAGTACATTTGGACTCTTTCCTATCTTAAATCAGACACCAAATAAGAACTCCCTCGGACCTGGTGGTGATGTGAATGAAGAGGGCTTATGAGATCTACTGCAACCATTCACATGTGGAAGCAGGAGAAATCTCAGTGGACAGGAACAAATATCTGAATTGAAAGGGAAAGAAAATAACACCTTCAACTGCCACATCCAGCACCACAAAAATTGTCTGTGCAGCACTCAGGCACTCCTCAGTGCTAGAAGCCACAATAAGTTCAGCTGCCTGAAGCAGGGGGTTAGGCTGGTTTCTGTGTATCAGCCCCAGAGCTCTGTGCTGGTGTTTGGGGTTCCCCACAGCTGAGCTAGCAGGTGATTTAACACCACAGCCAGCCCCTTCCCAGCAGCAGCTCTGACACAAGGTGCTGAGACCACTCAGTACTCAGCCTAGACAACTAAACAGACACATGATAATAAAAAAATCTGTTCTGTCCATCTCTACATAATTTCTTTCTATGAATCGTCTAACCACCAGAAAGACAGGGTTCATATGAATGCACATTTAGTACCAAACATGATTATCCACTTAGTTATTGTACATATGAAACGAAAGTTGGCTCCACTATGTATTAACTGACATTTTAAAATCCTGATGAAAGTAAAGCAACCCAGAATTATTCACTGCTAGGAAAAGCTTATTTTCAAAACAGGCAGTGCTTTGAAAAAATTCTTAACATCATTCATCCAATTAGTCTCACTGCCTTCACTTTGGAAGAATTTTTAATAAAAAAGATGAGGAAAAAGAAAGAAAAAAGTGATGAGCAGGGTTAAATCCATCATAGTGTGCCAGACCACTCAATTTTTTGCTTTCCATATTAAATTCTAAATAGTTCTCATGTTGCACCACCTGATGCCAGGTGCTTCAGGGCTTCTGCTACACCCACCTGACACTGTGATGCTGCATTTTTAAGACCTTTAAATAATGAAAATAGACCTTTGCACTTCAGCACTGTGCTAGCCAAGAGAGCTGTCTGTACAGATGATGTGAATGTCTGCTAACATGGAGAGACTTCTTACATTTGAAACGAAATGAGACCAGAAGTTTCAGGGCTGATCTTTCCAGAGAGAATCTTCCTTCTCAGCAGAGGTGACCAGGTATATCATGGGCATGGACACGCTTTTGGTGCCCGTCTAACCTGACTTTAAAGCTCCTTCCAGAAGCAACAGTAACTTCTGAAAGTTCAGAAGAGCTTGTAGCTTGGGTTAACTAATGAACTGCCATGAGAAGGGGGATGGCATCACTTCCTTACTTTGCAGCTCTGCAGTGGGAGCTCTCACAGGTGCACTGACCTCACTCACCACACTGAGCATTGCACAGAACGACTGCAGCCCTCACAGGCATCCTCCTCACCTGCTCCTGCACTGTTAGACAGACATGAGCACTGAAGAAAATTCCTCTTTCCTGCTCTCCTTTTTTCACTCTTTTTTTGGTCTCCTTCCAATCATTGAGAAATATCATTGAGAAATTTTGCCTCTTAAGAAACTTAGCTTGTGGATTCAAAAATACGAATCTTAATTAAAGCAGAAGATAAAATGGAAACTGAAGAGATTTGTGGTAGGACAAAACAATAATATGATTTAAGCCAGAAATGTCATTTTAATCACTATCATTCCTACACCTGTAAACTATTTCAGTCACTGGATGTGGTTCAGGGCATCCTGGTATCCCATGTCCCTGGAACAAGATCTTCCCAGGAAGGAATCACAATGCACTCACCATCTTCCAGGCATCTCCTAGGCCACTGCCAAAGTGACACAGGGACTTGCTCAGGGTAACCATTCCAATATTAACTGTAACCTGGATGTAAAACCCAGAAATATCAAATTAGAAAATCATAAACATGGCTGTCAGTAACTCTCTTCTCAGCTGAAGCTCCATACTTTCCAATTATTCCTGGTTTTTCCTATTAAGAATTGTATTTTGAAGCCTCTACTCCTCAATGTTTTGTCTAGAGATACATATTTATATAACAGCCTGTGTTGTAGGTAAAATCTAAGTCATTACAGTTCAGCTTGCCAATTAAGAGACATATTGCTTCCAGCTTGTATAAATAACTGTACCTACTTATTTGCAAAACATTATTTTAACTTCTGTCAACTCTTATGCATAAGAGAAGGAAAACAAATTTTTAACAGTTATTTTAATTGGTAGAAAAACCAAACAAACTCCAAGCAAAGAGGAACAAACCTGGAGAACTACTGAACACTGACAGAGAAACAAACCTGCAGAGCTATGGACACTGGCAAGGAGACAGCAAAAAAAGAACTGTCGTGCCACAAAGTCACACCTTCTGCTGCCAAGTAAAACTGCCCTCCTGCAAAGATACAGCCAGGAAAACTGTGATTTCAGGACTTTCAAAAGCAGGAAGCACGCCCAAATAAATGGCCAAAACAAGCAGCAACTCTTGCATTTTGATGGTCAGCAAATATTCTTCACAAAGCAGGAGCAAACCGAGGCATTTGTTGCCTGCTGCAACTGGGAGGGCTCGCAACCTGTCCCTACGTCTCAAACCGAAGCCCAGCCTAGGAAGAAACACTGAAATTCAACAGACTTTTCCCTGAGAAAAGGGTTTAGGATTTGGTCGTCATCAGCACACGAAATAAACCGGGCAATTTGCTGCCTCCTCTCCCTCCTCCCGCCTGCCTGGCCAACACGGAACCCTCATTCCTGCCCTTCCCGTGCGCTGCCCCGATTGTCTCTCCGCTCCGCCGGTATCGCGGGTCCCTTCGGCCAGCCCTTCCCTCCGTTTCCCCGTCACATCTGCCCGGTGTGCCCGCGGAGGTGAAGCCCTCGGGGGCAGCCCCAAGGGCCCGGGCCGGCGCTGGCAGCGCTGCCCGGCGGGAGGGGCCGTGCCCGGCCGGCCGGTCCTGCCGCTCCGCCGCGGGCTCTGGCCGAGCCGGGAGGGTTCGCACGCCATTAGCCCAATTTTTAAATAAATCACGTCTGTTTCTGGGTGAAGAAAATTACTCGGGATGATTAAATGATTGAGTTGAACGATCGCTGGCGCTTAAGAGAAGAAAAAGAGAATACCAACCCACCCCACTGTGCTTTATTTTAATGGATGATAAAATTGTGATGGGCGAGACGAGAGGGGGGGTCGAAAAGGGTGCGGGGGGAAAGAAAACTTTGTTGCTAATGAGAAAAATGAGGCCGCGAAAACAAAACCGTAAAGAAAAAAATTCTACTCTTGAATAAGGATTAATTCAGTGTCTGTGAATAAGAAACGCTGTGCTGGGTAATTGCAGCGAGGTAGCGCGGCTCCCAGCTGCGAGGCGATGCGGGCACCTTTGTGCGCTTGCCAGGACAGCTCTGGGGAGAGGTAACTTCCCCCGGTCCCCACGGTCTTGTGTCGAGTAACGGGAAATTTAAAATTCCGCGTTTCCAGAGCAAGTTATTCCCCCCCGCCCTTCCTCTGCTTCCCCTCGCAGGAGGCCAGCCGGGCGCTCCGCCTGACGGGGCGGGGAGCCCCGAGCCGCCTCTGGCCCCGCGCCCTGCAGGCACAGGGACGATGCTCCCGGCCGCGGCAGCGGGCTGGCAGCAGCCCGGATCGGGGCTTGCAGGAGAAAGGGAATGGAAGTCTCCTGAGCAGCCCGGGGAAAATGGCCCGGCACCTTCCGCGAAGCGGGCGGTACAGTCCGGCACCCATCCCTCAGCCCGGGGATCCATGGCCCAGGGACCTCTCCCTCAGGCCGGCATAGCCCGGGCATCACCACCCATGGCTCGGCCCGGCACAGCCCGGGCACCCAGGGCTCGGCCCGGCACAGCCCGGGCACCCAGGGCTCACACCGGGCATCCATCCCTCAGCCCGGCACAGCCCAGGCGCCCATGGCTCGGCCCGGCACAGCCCGGACACTCTCCCTCAGCCCAGCACAGAGATGGAGGCACGGGCCGCTCCTCCCGCCAGCACCCACCTCCGCCGACGGCAGCGAGGGCAGCGCGGAGCGAAGCGGAGCACGGCGGGGCAGCGCCCCGGCTCATCGGGAACCCCGCCCGGCCGGAAGGCTGTGCCGGGGAGCCGGAGCCGCCAGCAACGCAGGGAAACGCTTCGGAAGGGCCGGGGGACAAAAGGGCCTGTCGCCCCCGGCGGGTCCGGGGACTGGGGGAGCGCATCCCCTCGGGCAGCGGCCCCTCCTTGGTGCCAGCGGCCCCTCAGCCGAGCCCGGTGTGCGCTGTGCGCGCAGGGCCCCTCACGGAACGGGCCGGGGGAAGGCTCCAAGGAAGAAAAGAAAAAGAAAAGGAGAAAGAAAATCTCTCCTTTTTTGTTTTTGTTTTTTTTTTTTTTCTGGTATTTTTTGTTTGTTTTTTAGCCCCCGAATGATGCCAAGCACGTACGTTACCCACCGGCAGGAGCGTCCGGTGCTCGGGAAGGTTCGCGAGTTCAGGGTCCGCCTGCCCCGGGCGCGGCTTCCCTCGGAACCTAAAGACTCCGCTTCCCCGTGGGAAGAGGCTCCGAGGGCTGAAGTTAAAGGCGCTCATGAAACTCAAGCCGCTGAGAGGAAACCCTCCCGGGGCGCTGGGGGCTGCTAACCCTTCCCTGGCAACTTTTCTGTTGCACAAATCTCGACTCAGTTTAAAAGGAGAATTAGTTAGTATTTCATTGATAAAATCATCAAAATCCTTTTAATTTACCTTTTTCTGAGACCAAAAGGTGACTTAAAATTCTTAAATATTCACATTGACAAGCCAGCTGGCTCTAGCGTACAACTCACATGTTAACAAAAATGCATATCATGTACCAGGTGAATCATCACATTCGAACAGGAAAAGTCCTAAAGACATGAAGTCCAAGAGGTATCCAGACTACAGCGTTAATATGCAGGATTCATAATCATAGGAAGGGGAAAAGTCCTCAAGAAAAATATTTCTCACCCCAGCTCATCAGTTGTAAATCCTTTCTAATGCCCAATTTGCAACTCAGACTATGGGAAGAGCTAAGTGATCACTTCTAGTTTAAAAAGGTGGGCAACTCCCCCCACAGTGATCCTGAAAAATAATCCTGTAACACAAAACACCTGAATTTTTGAATTGTTTAAAAAAAAACAAGTCACATGGACACAAAATTGGCTATGCCTCTCGGTGGTTTTGAAGGCATGATTTGAAGGCAGCCAACCTGATTTATTTTTCATAAATTGTAATGTAAAGCGATGAAACTCTGCTGGGTGAAAATATTGGACTGAATTATGTTTGACAAACTCCCATTGAGATTAATGATCATGGCAGGTTTTTAAGGGAAGCCAAATCATGTGCAAGGCCAAAGCAATTAGGTTTTGTTTGGTATGTGTTTTTACAATCAAGTTATAAACCCCACATAGTATATGGAGGCTTGCAAGTGGACATCTTAACACAGGTATAGCAGCGTAAGCATGCCACAAACATACAATCTCATAAAATAAAATTAATATCAAATATAAAGCATTTGAACCAAATCAAGCCTTAAACGTAATAAATTATTTCCTTCAAAGGAAACTTACCTAGGCTCAATAAGGTCTTCGCTAGCAGCATTTTTTTTTTTAATAAACAAATTTAAAATGCCAAAATATCTACAATTTTATGAGAAGGAGGAGTTGAATAGTTAAGGAGAAATTTCTCACTATTAGGGGGTATGAAAAATATACTAGCAATTAATATGCAATACATATATGTATACCCATACTTACAGATATAAACACGCACATACAACCTGGACAGTTCATGTTAACCAAGGGAAAGGCTAAATAATACAAAGTGATTACTAAATACAAGTACACTTTAAAAACACAGAGACAGCGAATTTTTTATCTGTTGCAAAAATGTATTTGATTACTCGAGTAAAATTACAGTATCTCTGCTGTTAGTAAGTATTAAATGTTAAAGAAACTGGACCTCTTTTCCTTTCAACTTTCCGAGAAAGTGCATGTAACAGTCCAAGGTTCCCCCGGTCCCCCCCAATGCCTAATACAAAATAAACAAACACTATACTTGTTCCCTTGGTCAAGGAGTAGGGCTTGGTCTTGTAAGGAACGTATGTACATTTTAATGAAAGTGATGTCTTATTGTATATACAGGAGCATCTACAGTTGTCCACGGAAGTTGTTCAAGATGCCATACTTAGCAGCATTGTGAAAGTCCAGCACATTTTCTATAACGAATATACCTACAAGGCAAAATGTTACGTCTCAGTTTCAACTACCAAAACAACACTTCAGTATCTTCTCTAATAATCCGCGTGCTTATTACTGTACAGAAATGTATTAACATTTAAGACGACTCAAGTAAAAAGCACAATACAAATAACAGTTCAAAACAGAAAATGTTAAACCTACAAAAATTAAAGCAGTTTTAATTTTATAATAAAAATCAAAAACTGAGCTGTGTAAAGGACCCACACTGTTCAGTCTATATTCTCTCAGTCTTTTTCTTAATTCTGTCTGGAAAAATTAGACAATGTGTTTGCTGATAAAGTTTCCAGCAGGATCAAAGTGTACATTTATATACAGATTTTTATTAGAGATCTAATGCATCACTGAGGCATCGCATCAATACCAGAGTTCGTGTTAAACTGGATATAGAAAATAAGTTAATGCCAGAATAAGATCACCTAGCAGAACAAACTTGCAACTGCCATAAATGTTACAGCAAGTTTACAGCACTCTAGTCGATTAGTATTTAGTTCAAAATACGGGAGACCAAAGTTAATGCTTGCATTTGTTTGCAAAGCAAGGTTATATCACTAATAAATAAGCTCTCTTAGAACTCTAGAAGTAGAACATGGTACAAAACAAAGTCTTTGTAATGTTGTAGCCTGCAGCTTGAAAAAAGCAACCCTAGGTTGCACTATTTGCAGGAATGTTATTTACGGAGTTCTTTTTCCTAATTTGTTACAATTTCTTTGTTGTCCTCCACGAAACGCGTGAAACGGAAGTTAGTCCCATTTTCATTGCTTGCCATTTTCTCCAGACCAGCTAGAGGTGCATTGGGTTCTGAATTCTGGAGCTTCTCCAGGCTTCCTGTCAAGCCACTGATGGGAGAGCTGCCACCGTTGCCCAGGCCCCCCGGTGCTGGAGGGATGCCCCCATTCTGGATGACCGAGATCTCGTTGGTCTTCATGGCCAAGCCATTGGAGAGTGCAGCTGCATACTGGTTCCAGAAGCTGGATGGGTCTCCATTCCCTGACCGTGCAGCCAAATCCTTCTGAAACATTTCTGGGAACTTTACAGGATTGCCTCCTAGGAATGTCATGGGGCCATCTACAGAAAGTCGTCTGCCTCGTCTTGCAGGAGTACTGTTCCACATGTGAGTGCCCATGTGAACCTGGAAAGAAAGGAAGAAACAAACAAAAAAAAAAAAAAAAAAAGAGGTTGACAGGAATTTCAAACGTATTTTGATCAGAGAGAAGGCAGGAGTCCATGAACGTGTCCAGTCTTGTTACACAATGAATGGCATTAAAGATAGAGGATACCTGGCTCTGGAATAATACACTGCTTCTAGGTTAGCTCATCACCATTACCCAGAATAACCTGTTCTCCTGCTGAACAATGCAGAGCTTCTTACTCTTTTGTTTATTACGTGTATTTAGTTTATAATGACTTTGCATTATTCTGTCAATTGTTGCTTTCAGGGCTAGAATTGCTATGTCCACTTTCATTGCAGTGGTAAGTATTGTATTTGACACCCTTTACCCTATAAACGTCCTTTTCAGACAGGCAGAAAGTATCCTTTACTGATTGCTCATCGGAGGGCCTCGTGTATAGACAGAATGGCCTGAAAGTAATTATTCATCTCACATTACTGGCAGCAACCTCTAGAGAAATACTCTGTCAACAGAAAAATGTACACAGTAAAGTGCTCAACTGGTGCTCTAAAACTTGAGTATATTTGCTTTTTCAAACACATATCAGTAGGAAATGTTAGTTATATAATCAATTAAAGTAATGCCCATTATTTCCAGAATTATGTTGATAGTTTTTTTAAACACTCATCTTACATGATAGTTATGAAAAGCATCACATTCAAGAGCCTTTCACTTCTTTAAGAGGTGTGTGAGTTACAAAATGCATTTCTCTGTTAATTAATACTCCTTACCATCGCTTGGCTGTTCTGTTTCACACTCTGCATAGACAGGCCTTGCTGGTAGATGAATTTTAATTAAATCAAAACAGCTCATGCCTCAGACTTGCTGCCAACATGAGCACTCAACAAAAGGCCATCTAGGTCTACTAGAGCTGACTAAACACACTGTCACAGCACAGGCTCCCAAGGTACCACTGCTGCAACATTAATAGGTGTCAAAAATCAAAACCCCCAGCAAAGAGAAAATGAAACCGAAGGACAGTAAGAGGAAAAAAGTACCTTCAGATTGCCTTTTGTTGTGAATGCTCTTCCACATATAGTGCAGGCAAAAGGTTTCTCACCAGTGTGCGTCCTTTCATGGATCTGCAGAGCACTGGAAGAAGAAAACGTTTTCCCACATGTGTTGCAGTAGTGCTGTTTTGGAGTTCTTCTGGGGAGAGCAGGGAGCAGCACAGGGGATGTGGCAGAGGACAGTGGCCCCGAAGCAACTAGACCAGAGGATGCTTCTTTGCTGTCCTGAGGAGAGCCATGCACGAAGCCGTTAACCTCGGTCTTTATGAGCGATGACAGAGCGTTAGTGGGCATCACGGAAGAGTTCTGATTGGGGCCGATGCTGGAGTTGGGCTCAAAAAGCTGTGATGGTAGATCTCGCATTTGATGTGTCAACATATGCTGCTTCAAATTACCCTTTGTGGAAAAGCCACGATTGCAAACTGTGCAAATAAATGGTCTCTCTTTGGTATGACTTCTGTAATGAATGTCCAAGGCACTCTGACAAGCAAATGTTTTGCCACAAATGTCACATGCAGTGTTTTTAAATTTACCTCTATCTCTGAAAGGAAAGAGCATACTCAGGGACTCTTCTTTAATCATTTTATCAGTGTTACTAGACGTCAAGTCCAAAGCACCACTGTTAGCAGGGGTTGGAGACAAACCGTTGGCAAACTCACTTGGTAAAGCTCTTAATGGTTTCTCTTCAATACTTGGTGACTTGTGGTAATCATTAGTGCTGTTGGATGGGGACAAGGCCTGCATGGAAGAGGTAGACTCTGAGACAGCAGGGCTTCCAGCACTTTGGCTTTCCATATCGCCACCGACAGATGACGAATCGTTAGTTAAAACGTCCCCTTCCACTGACCCATTTTCTACTGACTTCAGGCTTGCCTGAAGTTGTTCAGCAAGGCCAGCATTGATCATCTTCATCTGATTTTCCAGAGCAGCAATACTTGACATTTCCAGGGGCAGAGGGGAAGAAGACAAGCTGTCTTGTGATGCATCCACAGACTTAGGTGTATCTGGCACGCTGCTGTCAGGACAGTCTTCCATATTCTCATCTGAGAAGTTGTCTATATCATCAAAATTCTTATCATCAAAAGATCCCGTATCTGATTCCATTGACTCAGGATAGTTTTCTGTCACCGGGGTGTTTGGGATCTGCCCTCCCATGTGCATTCGGATATGTTGCTGTAGCACAACGGCATTGGTGAATTTCTTCTGGCAGATTGGGCAAGAATGTTGCACTCTCAGCGGGGGCATGGCACGGTGGACACTGTAGTGAGTCTTTAAGTTGCCCTTGGTAGTGAAAGCACGACCACAGATTTTACATTTGAATGGCCTCTCTCCAGTATGGGTGCGATAATGCATTTTCAGTGCGCTCTGGCAACTGAGAACTCGATGGCAAATGATGCACTCGTTAGGATCAGTTGCCTTTTTGTCAATGTTTTCTACAAGCTGCTGCAATTTTGACGTTTCAGATGCTGGCGTTGAATCCAATAGTCCTCCAAACGGAAACTTTGCCTTAAATTGCTCTGACATAAGAGGCATCAGTGGATTTGTAAAAGTGGCGACACCGCTGGACCCCGAGTCTGCTGCTGGGGAGCTCACAGAGGCGCTCATGTTGG
The DNA here is from genome assembly GCF_963513975.1 of Fringilla coelebs. Classification (NCBI taxonomy): domain Eukaryota; kingdom Metazoa; phylum Chordata; class Aves; order Passeriformes; family Fringillidae; genus Fringilla; species Fringilla coelebs. Next base: position 11,867,153 of record NC_140040.1, on the reverse strand, counting down.
TGACGGTGCTTGAGTGTTGAGGGTTTTCTTCCGTTTTGCCATTTGAGGTAGGCAACGCACCAGCCTCTACCTCATCAGAAAGTCCATTGGAAATTTTTGATGTGGGATCAGCTGTTCCCGAGTCACTCTTGACAGAGCAGGGAGGGCTAGCAGAAGGATGGCTAATGGGAATCGGCTGAGGCTCCTCAGTTTTGATGAATGGGGTCAAGCTTGGAATTGTTGGTGGGAGTGGCAGGCCAACAGAAGTTGTTAGGGTGGAGAGGACTGGCTTGCTGTCCAGCCAGCTCGTGACAGGTTTCTCTGGCGGTATAGACATCCCATAAGGAATACCCGTGCTTGTAGGAATATTGTCCAAATGCTCTGGCACTGGGTACGGATTCATTTGAATATGAGGGTATTTTTCCTTGTGACGCTGAAAGTGGACTTTTAAGTTTCCCTTTGTGGAGAACCTGTTTCCACATATGTTGCATTTAAATGGCCTTTCGCCAGTGTGAGAACGCAAATGAATCTGCAAGGCACTGTCACTCCCAAACACTTTAGCACAGAACCTGCATTTATGCTTAAAGAATGCCTCATCTGAATTACTTTTTGCTTCAAATGCCGTTACATTTGGTGGCTTGCTTTTTCTTTGCTGTGCCAAGGCAGTCAAGGAGTTTAAATCCTCTGCAGGTGTTCCAATATTGGACAAGGGACTGGAGAAAACAGAGTTACTAGGGGTGGGCTGAGGTAGAAGTGGATTAGATGCAGGACTTAATAAACTGCTTATTGCAAAAGCTGGTGAAGATGATGCTGATACTGGTGGGTTGGTGAGCTGTGAGCCACCAAGAGTTGAAGCCACTTTTTCTGAGGACGGTGTTGTAACTGCTGCTGCCAATATGTTAATATTTGGAGAAGAGCCACTATTGGATGGAATTAGAGTGTTGCCAGGGTTGCTCTGAGGTAGCTGTATAGGGGGTAGCTGTTTCACACCACTGATGCTGGCAGATTGACTAGCAAGGCTTTGTGCTAATCCAGCTGCTGCAGCCAGCTGCTGGGATAAATGGGAACTTAATGTGGACAAGGGGTTGGCAGATGTTCGTAAAGTACCTTGAGAAGGGCTAGAAGATGTTGGCATATCTGTATTTTGGGTAGCCAACAATAATATTTGGTGACGAATTTGTTCAATCAGTTGCAACTGGTGGATCTGTTGCTGCTGCAATGCCAACAGTTGCTCCATTAGGGCAGGGACAGCGAGTTTAGTGCTCGATGCCCCGTTGCATCTTGCCTCCTGTGAGAACTGTGCTACTGCCACTTTAGTACTCTGCAGGTTTTCAATTATTACGTTACTATTTATCACCGAAAAGTTGCCTAGTGTTGTCAGATCCCCTATGTGAGGTAGAGAGGTTGTTACAGCTGAGGTACCCATTGTGGAGCTGTTACTGCTTGTAATACTATTGTTGACACTCTTGGAATTGCTACTGCTATTGTTAATGCTGGAAGCCTCCACATCCATGGATTCTTCCCTGTCAAGTTTGTTATGCTCTGAAAGGTCACTGCAGTCTACTTGATCTGTGTTATTAACTGTGTCATTCATCTGTTCATCAGGATTATCAGAAGGGGAACTAGGAGGGAAGGTTTCAGAAGGAGAAGCTGGATTTTCATTCACAATTAAAACTAATTGATTTTTAGTACAATTCTTCTTGTGTTGCAGGAGATCTGATAATTCAAAGAACTCAGCACAGCACCTGCCACAGACATGGGCGTCCTTGTTCTTAGTGGTTCGATTTGCTTGACCCTTTTCTGTGTCTCCTAAAACATCAAAAGATGATGGATTAGGAACCAACCAGTAAATACAAAAAAAATCTGCAGGACATTTTATTTAAAATTACTGGTTTTATCTACCACTCTAAAACAGACTAAGATTGCACATGAAAATAGATCAATATTCCTACTTCACAAAAATAAGTCAAAAGCACCATTTAAAACTGTACAAGGGAGTTTTATCAATCCCTGTGTCTTAGATTATCATTTGCTTCAGATAATCCATCAAAATATAAAATACTATGAACTGAAGGCATTGGAGCATAATGAAATTCCATAGCAAAGTATTGATTTCCAATAATTCATACTGCTTATTGTCTAGTTGTCCACTGAGTGCAAATCAGCCATTTGAAGGACTCATTAGACTCTCACGTTCCTGTCAACCTTGTTCATTTTCAACTGATTCAAAGATATCTGTGACAGTTGCCCCATCACTAAACTAATTTGTAGTCATTCGAGGTCCCAATCAGTTGTTGACAAGAAAAAAAGTACGTATTACCAAGCTAAAGATTCATCCCCCATTTCTTCCAAGTGGCTACATAAAGTATAAGCTGCGAATCTGTTTTCCAACCAAACTTAATTCTGTGGCGGTTACAAACTGAAGAGAAAAGAAAAATCCCTTATAAAATGGTATCATTTACCATAAAATGGTAAAGTGCCAAAGCACTTTAAAGACTTCTTTTAATGCCTCGAGCAATGTTTCTACAATTAAGCAAATGTCCTATTTGCCACCATGTGCTTCACCAAAGCACTCCTTGTGAGATTCTGATCTG